>NW_025533154.1:0-154525 GCF_020631705.1 Daphnia magna | reverse complement strand
CAAATATACTCTTGGTGGTATTGCCCCAATGTGAATACACTGTTATATTATGATTTTATACTTCTACATGTAAACAGAATCAAATATACTTGTATTCAAGGTGAATACACTGTGATACCATGAGTTTTTACTTCTATATGTAAACAGGATCAAATATACTTGTATTCAATGTGAATACACTGTTATATTATGAGTTTATAATTCTACATGTAAACAGAATCAAATATACTTGTATTCAATGTGAATACACTGTGATACCATGAGGTTTTAATTTCTATATGTAAAAAGGATCAAATATACTTTTATTCAATGTGAATACACTGTTATACCATGAGTTTTTACTTCTATATGTAAACAGGATCAAATATACTTGTATTCAATGTGAATACACTGTGATACCATGAGTTTTTACTTCTATATGTAAACAGGACTAAATATACTTCTATTCAATGTGAATACACTTTTATATTATGAGTTTATACTTCTACATGTAAACCGAATCAAATATACTTGTATATAATGTTAATACACTGTTATACCATGGTAGTTTTACTTCTTTATGTAAACCGGATCAAATATACTTTTATTCAATGTGAATACACTGTTATATTATGAGTTTATACTTCTACATGTAAACAGAATCAAATATACTTGTATTCAATGTGAATACACTGTTATATTATCAGTTTATACTTCTACGACTAAACAGAATCAAATATACTTCTATTTAATGTGAATACATTGTTATACCCTGAGGTTTTACTTCTATATGTAAACAGGAAAAAATATACTTGTATTCAATGTGAATACACTGTTATATTATGAGTTTATACTTCTACATGTAAACAGAATCAAATATACTTGTAGTCAATGTAAAGACACTGTGATACCATGAGTTTTGACTTCTATATGTAAACGTGATCAAATATACTTGTATTCAATGTGAATTCACTGTTATATTATGAGTTTATACTTCTACATGTAAACAGAATCAAATATACTTGTATTCAATGTTAATACACTGTTATATTATGATTTTATTTTTCTACATGTAAACAGAATCAAATATTCTTGTATTCAATGTGAATACACTGTGATACCATGAGTTTTTACTTCTAAATGTAAACAGGATCAAATATACTTGTATTCAATGTCAATACACTGTTATATTATGAGTTTATAATTCTACATGTAAACAGAATCAAATATACTTGTATTCAATGTGAATACACTGTGATACCATGAGTTTTAACTTCTATATGTAAAAAGGATCAAATATACTTGTATTCAATGTGAATACACTGTGATACCATGAGTTTTTACTTTTATATGTAAACAGGATCAAATATACTTGTATTCAATGTGAATACACTGTGATACCATGAGTTTTTACTTCTATATGTAAACAGGACTAAATATACTTCTATTCAATGTGAATACACTATTATATTATGAGTTTTACTTCTACATGTAAACAGAATCAAATATACTTGTATATAATGTGAATACATTGTTTTACCATGAGTTTTTACTTCTATATGTAAACAGGATCAAATATACTTGTATTCAATGTGAATACCCTGTTATATTATGAGTTTATACTTCTACATGTAAACAGAATCAAATATACTTGTATTCAATGTTAAGACACTGTGATACCATGCGTTTTTACTTCTATATGTAAACGTGATCAAATATACTTGTATTCAATGTGAATACACTGTTATATCAAGAGATTATACTTCTACATGTAAACAGAATCAAATATACTTGTATTCAATGTGAATACACTGTTATACTATAAGTTTATACTTCTACATGTAAACAGAATCAAATATACTTGTATTCAATGTGAATACACTGTGATACCATGAGTTTTATGTTCTATATCTAAAAAGGATCCAATATACTTGTATTCAATGTGAATCACTGTTATATTAAGAGTTTATACTTCTACATGTTAACAGAATCAAATATACTTGTATTCAATGTGAATACACTGTTATACCATGAGTTTTTACTTCTATATGTAAACAAGATCAAATATACTTGTATTCAATGTGAATACACTGTTATATTATGATTTTATACTTCTACATGTAAACAGAATCAAATATACTTGTATTCAATGTGAATACACTGTGTTACCATGAGTTTTAACTTCTATCTGTAAAAAGGATCAAATATACTTGTATTCAATGTGAATACACTGTGATACCATGAGTTTTTACTTCTATATATAAACAGGATCAAATTTACTTGTATTCAATGTAAATACACTGTTATATCATGAGTTTTTACTTCTATATGTAAACAGGATCAAATATACTTGTATTCAATGTGAATACACTGTTCTATTATGAATTTATACTTCTACATGTAAACAGATTCAAATATACTTGTATTCAATATGAATACACTGTTATATTATGAGTTTATACTTCTACATGTAAACAGAATCAAATATACTTGTATTCAATGTGAATACACTGTTATACCATGAGTTTTTACTTCTATATGTAAACAGGATCAAATATACTTGTATTCAATGTGAAAACATTGTTTTATTATGAGTTTATACTTCTACATGTAAACAGAATCAAATAAACTTGTATTAAATGTGAATACAAAGTGATACCATGAGTTATAACTTCTATATGTAAACAGGATCAAATATACTTGTATTCAATGTGAATACACTGTTATATTATGAGTTTATACTTCTTCATGTAAACAGAATAAAATATACTTGTATTCAATGTGAATACACTGTGATACCATGAGTTTTAACTTATTATTTAAACAGGATCAGATATATATGTATTCAACACGAATACACTGTTATATTAGGAGTTTTTACTTGTATATGTAAACAGGATCAAATATACTTGTATTCAATGTGAATACACTGTAATATTATGAGTTTATACTTCTACATGTAAACAGAACCAAATATACTTGTATTCAATGTAAATACACTGTGATACCATGAGTTTTTACTTCTATATGTAAACAGGAACAAATATACTTGTATTCAATGTACATACACTGTTATAGCATGAGTTTTTACTTCTATATGTAAACAGGATCAAATATAATTGTATTCAATGTGAATACACTGTTATATTATCAGTTTATACTTCTACGTGTAAAACACAATCAAATATACTTCTATTCAATGTGAATACACTGTTATACCATGAGTTTTTACTTCTAAATTTAAACAAAATCAAATATACTTGTATTCAATGTGAATACACTGTTATACCATGAGTTTTTACTTCTATATGTAAACAGGATCAAACATACTTGTATTCAATGTGAATTCACTGTTATATTATGATATTATACTTCTACATGTAAACAGAATCAAATATACTTGTATTCAATGTGAATACACTGTTATATTATGATTTTATACTTCTACATGTAAACAGAATCAAATATACTTGTATTCAATGTGAATACACTGTGTTACCATGAGTTTTAACTTCTATCTGTAAAAAGGGATCAAATATACTTGTATTCAATGTGAATACACTGTGATACCATGAGTTTTTACTTCTATATATAAACAGGATCAAATATACTTGTATTCAATGTAAATACACTGTTATATCATGAGTTTTTACTTCTATATGTAAACAGGATCAAATATACTTGTATTCAATGTGAATACACTGTTCTATTATGAATTTATACTTCTACATGTAAACAGATTCAAATATACTTGTATTCAATATGAATACACTGTTATATTATGAGTTTATACTTCTACATGTAAACAGAATCAAATATACTTGTATTCAATGTGAATATACTGTTATACAATGAGTTTTTACTTCTATATGTAAACAGGATCAAATATACTTGTATTCAATGTGAAAACATTGTTTTATTATGAGTTTATACTTCTACATGTAAACAGAATCAAATAAACTTGTATTAAATGTGAATACAAAGTGATACCATGAGTTATAACTTCTATATGTAAACCGGATCAAATATACTTGTATTCAATGTGAATACACTGTTATATTATGAGTTTATACTTCTTCATGTAAACAGAATAAAATATACTTGTATTCAATGTGAATACACTGTGATACCATGAGTTTTAACTTATTATTTAAACAGGATCAGATATATATGTATTCAACACGAATACACTGTTATACCACGAGTTTTTACTTGTATATGTAAACAGGATCAAATATACTTGTATTCAATGTGAATACACTGTAATATTATGAGTTTATACTTCTACATGTAAACAGAACCAAATATACTTGTATTCAATGTAAATACACTGTGATACCATGAGTTTTTACTTCTATATGTAAACAGGAACAAATATACTTGTATTCAATGTACATACACTGTTATAGCATGAGTTTTTACTTCTATATGTAAACAGGATCAAATATAATTGTATTCAATGTGAATACACTGTTATATTATCAGTTTATACTTCTACGTGTAAACACAATCAAATATACTTCTATTCAATGTGAATACACTGTTATACCATGAGTTTTTACTTCTAAATTTAAACAAAATCAAATATACTTGTATTCAATGTGAATACACTGTTATACCATGAGTTTTTACTTCTATATGTAAACAGGATCAAACATACTTGTATTCAATGTAAATTCACTGTTATATTATGATATTATACTTCTACATGTAAACAGAATCAAATATACTTGTATTCAATGTGAATACACTGTTATATTATGAGTTTATACTTCTACATGTAAACAGAATCAAATATACTTGTATTCAATGTGAATACACTGTGATACCATAAGTTTTTACTTCTATATGTAAAAAGGATCAAATATACTTGTATTCAATGTGAATACACTGTGATACCATGAGTTTTTACTTCTATATGTAAACAGGATCAAATATACTTGTATACAATGTGAATACACTGTTATACTATAAATTTATACTTCTACATGTAAACAGAATCAAATATACTTGAATTCAATGTGAATACACTGTTATACCATGAGTTTTTTCTTCTATATGTAAACAGGATCAAATATACTTGTATTCAATGTGAATTCATTGTTATATTATGAGATTAAACTTCTACATGTAAACAGAATCAAACATACTTGTATTCAATGTGAATACACTGTTATATTATGAGTTTATACTTCTACATGTAAACAGAATCAAATATACCTGTATTCAATGTGAATACACTGTGATACCATGAGTTTTTACTTCTATATGTAAACAGGATCAAATATACTTGTATTCAATATGAATACACTGTTATACCATGAGTTTTTACTTCTATATGTAAACAGGAACAAATATACTTGTATTCAATGTGAATACCCTGTTATATTATGAGTTTATACTTCTACATGTAAACAGAATCAAATATCCTTCTATTCAATGTGAATACACTTTTATACCATGATTTTTTTCTTCTATATGTAAACAGGATCAAATATACTTGTGTTCAATGTGAATTCATTGTTATATTATGAGATTATACTTCTACATGTAAACAGAATCAAATATACTGGTATTCAATGTGAATACACTGTTATATTATGAGTTTATACTTCTACATGCAAACAGAATCAAATATACTTGTATTCAATGTGAATACACTGTGATACCATTAGTTTTTACTTCTATATGTAAACAGGATCAAAAATACTTGTATTCAATGTGAATACACTGTTATACCATGAGTTTTTACTTCTATATGTAAACAGGATCAAATATACTTGTATTCAATGTGAATACACTGTTATATTATGAGTTAATACTTCTACATGTAAACAGAATCAAATATACTTGTATTCAATGTAAATACACTGTGATACAATTAGTTTTTACTTCTATATGTAAACAGGAACAAATATACTTGTATTCAATGTACATACACTGTTATAGCATGAGTTTTTACTTCTATATGTAAACAGGATCAAATATACTTGTATTCAATGTGAATACACTTTTATATTATGAGTTTATACTTCTACATGTAAACAGAATCAAATATCCTTCTATTAAATGTGAATACACTGTTATACCATGATTTTTTACTTCTGTATGTAAACAGGATCAAATATACTTGTATTCAATGTGAATACATTGTTATATTATGAGATTATACTTCTAAATGTAAACAGAATCAAATATACTTGTATTCAATGTGAATACACTGTTATATTATGAGTTTATACTTCTACATGTAAAAAGAATCAAATATAGTTGTATTCAATGTGAATATACTGTTATACAATGAGTTTTTACTTCTATTTGTAAACAGGATCAAATATACTTGTATCTAATGTGAATACACTGTTATATTATAAGTTTGTACTTCTACATGTAAACAGAATCAAATATACTTGTATTCAATGTGATTACACTGTGATACCATGAGTTTTAACTTCTATATGTAAAGAGGATCAAATATACTTGTATTCAATGTGAATACACTGTGATACCATGAGTTTTTACTTCTATATGTAAACAGGATCAAATATACTTGTATTCAATGTGAATACACTGTTATATTATGAGTTTATACTTCTACTTGTAAACAGAATTAAATATCCTTCTATTCAATGTGAATACACTGTTATACCATGACTTTTTACTTCTATATGTAAACAGGAACAAATATACTTGTATTCAATGTGAATACACTGTTATATTATGAGTTTATACATCTACATGTAAACAGAATCAAATATCCTTCTATTCAATGTGAATACACTGTTATACCATGATTTTTTTCTTCTATATATAAACAGGATCAAATATACTTGTGTTCAATGTGAATTCATTGTTATATTATGAGATTATACTTCTACATGTAAACAGAATCAAATATACTTGTATTCAATGTGAATACAATGTTATATTATGAGTTTATACTTCTACATGTAAACAGAATCAAATATACTTGTATTCAATGTGAATACACTGTGATACCATAAGTTTTTACTTCTATATGTAAACAGGATCAAAAATACTTGTATTCAATGTGAATACACTGTTATACCATGAGTTTTTACTTCTATATGTAAACAGGATCAAATATACTTGTATTCAATGTGAATACACTGTTATATTATGAGTTAATACTTCTACATGTAAACAGAATCAAATATACTTGTATTCAATGTAAATACACTGTGATACAATGAGTTTTTACTTCTATATGTAAACAGGAACAAATATACTTGTATTCAATGTACATACACTGTTATAGCATGAGTTTTTACTTCTATATGTAAACAGGATCAAATATACTTGTATTCAATGTGAATACACTTTTATATTATGAGTTTATACTTCTACATGTAAACAGAATCAAATATCCTTCTATTAAATGTGAATACACTGTTATACCATGATTTTTTACTTCTATATGTAAACAGGATCAAATATACTTGTATTCAATGTGAATCCATTGTTATATTATGAGATTATACTTCTAAATGTAAACAGAATCAAATATACTTGTATTCAATGTGAATACACTGTTATATTATGAGTTTATACTTCTACATGTAAAAAGAATCAAATATAGTTGTATTCAATGTGAATATACTGTTATACAATGAGTTTTTACTTCTATTTGTAAACAGGATCAAATATACTTGTATCTAATGTGAATACACTGTTATATTATAAGTTTGTACTTCTACATGTAAACAGAATCAAATATACTTGTATTCAATGTGATTACACTGTGATACCATGAGTTTTAACTTCTATATGTAAAGAGGATCAAATATACTTGTATTCAATTTGAATACACTGTGATACCATGAGTTTTTACTTCTATATGTAAACAGGATCAAATATACTTGTATTCAATGTGAATACACTGTTATATTATGAGTTTATACTTCTACTTGTAAACAGAATTAAATATCCTTCTATTCAATGTGAATACACTGTTATACCATGACTTTTTACTTCTATATGTAAACAGGATCAAATATACTTGTATTCAATGTGAATTCATTGTTATATTATGAGATTAAACTTCTACATGTAAACAGAATCAAACATACTTGTATTCAATGTGAATACACTGTTATATTATGAGTTTATACTTCTACATGTAAACAGAATCAAATATACTTGTATTCAATGTGAATACTATGTGATACCATGAGTTTTTACTTCTATATGTAAACAGGATCAAATATACTTGTATTCAATATGAATACACTGTGATACCATGAGTTTTTACTTCTATATGTAAACAGGAACAAATATACTTGTATTCAATGTGAATACACTGTTATATTATGAGTTTATACTTCTACATGTAAACAGAATCAAATATCCTTCTATTCAATGTGAATACACTGTTATACCATGATTTTTTTCTTCTATATATAAACAGGATCAAATATACTTGTGTTCAATGTGAATTCATTGTTATATTATGAGATTATACTTCTACATGTAAACAGAATCAAATATACTTGTATTCAATGTGAATACAATGTTATATTATGAGTTTATACTTCTACATGTAAACAGAATCAAATATACTTGTATTCAATGTGAATACACTGTGATACCATAAGTTTTACTTCTATATGTAAACAGGATCAAAAATACTTGTATTCAATGTGAATACACTGTTATACCATGAGTTTTTACTTCTATATGTAAACAGGATCAAATATACTTGTATTCAATGTGAATACACTGTTATATTATGAGTTAATACTTCTACATGTAAACAGAATCAAATATACTTGTATTCAATGTAAATACACTGTGATACAATGAGTTTTTACTTCTATATGTAAACAGGAACAAATATACTTGTATTCAATGTACATACACTGTTATAGCATGAGTTTTTACTTCTATATGTAAACAGGATCAAATATACTTGTATTCAATGTGAATACACTTTTTTATTATGAGTTTATACTTCTACATGTAAACAGAATCAAATATCCTTCTATTAAATGTGAATACACTGTTATACCATGATTTTTTACTTCTATATGTAAACAGGATCAAATATACTTGTATTCAATGTGAATCCATTGTTATATTATGAGTTTATACTTCTAAATGTAAACAGAATCAAATATACTTGTATTCAATGTGAATACACTGTTATATTATGAGTTTATACTTCTACATGTAAAAAGAATCAAATATAGTTGTATTCAATGTGAATATACTGTTATACAATGAGTTTTTACTTCTATTTGTAAACAGGATCAAATATACTTGTATCTAATGTGAATACACTGTTATATTATAAGTTTGTACTTCTACATGTAAACAGAATCAAATATACTTGTATTCAATGTAATTACACTGTGATACCATGAGTTTTAACTTCTATATGTAAAGAGGATCAAATATACTTGTATTCAATGTGAATACACTGTGATACCATGAGTTTTTACTTCTATATGTAAACAGGATCAAATATACTTGTATTCAATGTGAATACACTTTTATATTATGAGTTTATACTTCTACATGTAAACAGAATCAAATATCCTTCTATTAAATGTGAATACACTGTTATACCATGATTTTTTACTTCTATATGTAAACAGGATCAAATATACTTGTATTCAATGTGAATCCATTGTTATATTATGAGATTATACTTCTAAATGTAAACAGAATCAAATATACTTGTATTCAATGTGAATACACTGTTATATTATGAGTTTATACTTCTACATGTAAAAAGAATCAAATATAGTTGTAATCAATGTGAATATACTGTTATACAATGAGTTTTTACTTCTATTTGTAAACAGGATCAAATATACTTGTATCTAATGTGAATACACTGTTATATTATAAGTTTGTACTTCTACATGTAAACAGAATCAAATATACTTGTATTCAATGTGATTACACTGTGATACCATGAGTTTTAACTTCTATATGTAAAGAGGATCAAATATACTTGTATTCAATGTGAATACACTGTGATACCATGAGTTTTTACTTCTATATGTAAACAGGATCAAATATACTTGTATTCAATGTGAATACACCGTTATATTATGAGTTTATACTTCTACTTGTAAACAGAATTAAATATCCTTCTATTCAATGGGAATACACTGTTATACCATGACTTTTTACTTCTATATGTAAACAGGATCAAATATACTTGTATTCAATGTGAATTCATTGTTATATTATGAGATTAAACTTCTACATGTAAACAGAATCAAACATACTTGTATTCAATGTGAATACACTGTTATATTATGAGTTTATACTTCTACATGTAAACAGAATCAAATATACTTGTATTCAATGTGAATACACTGTGATACCATGAGTTTTTACTTCTATATGTAAACAGGATCAAATATACTTGTATTCAATATGAATACACTGTTATACCATGAGTTTTTACTTCTATATGTAAACAGGAACAAATATACTTGTATTCAATGTGAATACACTGTTATATTATGAGTTTATACTTCTACATGTAAACAGAATCAAATATCCTTCTATTCAATGTGAATACACTGTTATACCATGATTTTTTTCTTCTATATATAAACAGGATCAAATATACTTGAGTTCAATGTGAATTCATTGTTATATTATGAGATTATACTTCTACATGTAAACAGAATCAAATATACTTGTATTCAATGTGAATACAATGTTATATTATGAGTTTATACTTCTACATGTAAACAGAATCAAATATACTTGTATTCAATGTGAATACACTGTGATACCATAAGTTTTTACTTCTATATGTAAACAGGATCAAAAATACTTGTATTCAATGTGAATACACTGTTATACCATGAGTTTTTACTTCTATATGTAAACAGGATCAAATATACTTGTATTCAATGTGAATACACTGTTATATTATGAGTTAATACTTCTACATGTAAACAGAATCAAATATACTTGTATTCAATGTAAATAAACTGTGATACAATGAGTTTTTACTTCTATATGTAAACAGGAACAAATATACTTGTATTCAATGTACATACACTGTTATAGCATGAGTTTTTACTTCTATATGTAAACAGGATCAAATATACTTGTATTCAATGTGAATACACTTTTATATTATGAGTTTATACTTCTACATGTAAACAGAATCAAATATCCTTCTATTAAATGTGAATACACTGTTATACCATGATTTTTACTTCTATATGTAAACAGGATCAAATATACTTGTATTCAATGTGAATCCATTGTTATATTATGAGATTATACTTCTAAATGTAAACAGAATCAAATATACTTGTATTCAATGTGAATACATGTTATATATGAGTTTATACTTCTACATGTAAAAGAATCAAATATAGTTGTATTCAATGTGAATATACTGTTATACAATGAGTTTTTACTTCTATTTGTAAACAGGATCAAATATACTTGTATCTAATGTGAATACACTGTTATATTATAAGTTTGTACTTCTACATGTAAACAGAATCAAATATACTTGTATTCAATGTGATTACACTGTGATACCATGAGTTTTAACTTCTATATGTAAAGAGGATCAAATATACTTGTATTCAATGTGAATACACTGTGATACCATGAGTTTTTACTTCTATATGTAAACAGGATCAAATATACTTGTATTCAATGTGAATACACTGTTATATTATGAGTTTATACTTCTACTTGTAAACAGAATTAAATATCCTTCTATTCAATGTGAATACACTGTTATACCATGACTTTTTACTTCTATATGTAAACAGGATCAAATATACTTGTATTCAATGTGAATTCATTGTTATATTATGAGATTAAACTTCTACATGTAAACAGAATCAAACATACTTGTATTCAATGTGAATACACTGTTATATTATGAGTTTATACTTCTACATGTAAACAGAATCAAATATACTTGTATTCAATGTGAATACACTGTGATACCATGAGTTTTTACTTCTATATGTAAACAGGATCAAATATACTTGTATTCAATATGAATACACTGTTATACCATGAGTTTTTACTTCTATATGTAAACAGGAACAAATATACTTGTATTCAATGTGAATACACTGTTATATTATGAGTTTATACTTCTACATGTAAACAGAATCAAATATCCTTCTATTCAATGTGAATACACTGTTATACCATGATTTTTTTTCTTCTATATATAAACAGGATCAAATATACTTGTGTTCAATGTGAATTCATTGTTATATTATGAGATTATACTTCTACATGTAAACAGAATCAAATATACTTGTATTCAATGTGAATACAATGTTATATTATGAGTTTATACTTCTACATGTAAACAGAATCAAATATACTTGTATTCAATGTGAATACACTGTGATACCATAAGTTTTTACTTCTATATGTAAACAGGATCAAATATACTTGTATTCAATGTGAATACACTGTTATACCATGAGTTTTTACTTCTATATGTAAACAGGATCAAATATACTTGTATTCAATGTGAATACACTGTTATATTATGAGTTAATACTTCTACATGTAAACAGAATCAAATATACTTGTATTCAATGTAAATACACTGTGATACAATGAGTTTTTACTTCTATATGTAAACAGGAACAAATATACTTGTATTCAATGTACATACACTGTTATAGCATGAGTTTTTACTTCTATATCTAAACAGGATCAAATATACTTGTATTTAATGTGAATACACTTTTATATTATGAGTTTATACTTCTACATGTAAACAGAATCAAATATCCTTCTATTAAATGTGAATACACTGTTATACCATGATTTTTTACTTCTATATGTAAACAGGATCAAATATACTTGTATTCAATGTGAATTCATTGTTATATTATGAGATTATACTTCTACATGTAAACAGAATCAAACATACTTGTATTCAATGTGAATACACTGTTATATTATGAGTTTATACTTCGACATGTAAACAGAATCAAATATACTTGTATTCAATGTGAATACACTGTGATACCATGAGTTTTTACTTCTATATGTAAACAGGATCAAATATACTTGTATTCAATGTGAATACACTGTTATACCATGAGTTTTTACTTCTATATGTAAACAGGAACAAATATACTTGTATTCAATGTGAATACACTGTTATATTATGAGTTTATACTTCTACATGTAAACAGAATCAAATATCCTTCTATTCAATGTGAATACACTGTTATACCATGATTTTTTACTTCTATATTTAAACAGGATCAAATATACTTGTGTTCAATGTGAATTCATTGTTATATTATGAGATTATACTTCTACATGTAAACAGAATCAAATATACTTGTATTCAATGTGAATACACTGTTATATTATGAGTTTATACTTCTACATGTAAACAGAATCAAATATACTTGTATTTAATGTGAATACACTGTGATACCATGAGTTTTTACTTCTATATGTAAACAGGATCAAATAAACTTGTATTCAATGTGAATACACAGTTATACCATGAGTTTTTACTTCTATATGTAAACAGGATCAAATATACTTGTATTCATTGTGAATACACTGTTATATTATGAGTTTATAATTCTACATGTAAACAGAATCAAATATACTTGTATTTTATGTAAATACACTGTGATACAATGAGTTTTTACTTCTATATGTAAAAAGGAACAAATATACTTGTAGTCAATGTACATACACTGTTATAGCATGAGTTTTTACTTCTATATGTAAATAGGATCAAATATACTTGTATTCAATGTGAATTCATTGTTATATTATGAGATTATACTTCTACATGTAAACAGAATCAAACATACTTGTATTCAATGTGAATACACTGTTATATTATGAGTTTATACTTCTACATGTAAACAGAATCAAATATACTTGTATTCAATGTGAAAACACTGTGATACCATGAGTTTTTACTTCTATATGTAAACAGGATCAAATATACTTGTATTCAATGTGAATTCATTGTTATATTATGAGATTATACTTCTACATGTAAACAGAATCAAATATACTTGTATTCAATGTGAATACACTGTTATATTATGAGTTTATACTTCTACATGTAAACAGAATCAAATATACTTGTATTCAATGTGAATACACTGTGATACCATGAGTTTTTCCTTCTATATGTAAACAGGATCAAATATACTTGTATTCAATGTGAATACACTGCACTGTTGAAGCTTGACTCTCCGGGTGAGAGTAGGCTTCCAAAATAAGACGAGATAGAGAGGGGAATTTTAGGTAGACTTACAGTGTGTGCATAGTGACAACTAGCGGCGGTAGAGTAGAACGCGGCGGGTCGGGGCACAAAACAGTTTATTCACACAAACACTTACACTTACAAAATTAAAAGAACTTGTCGAGTCGAGCACTAGATAAAGACTGAATTCGTCAGGGTTTTGGGGAAACATTTTATACGGGAAAACAAGGTCAGTTTAATTTAACATACGGGGAAAGGTAGAGAATATTTTAGTGTAAATTTAACACTAAAGTGTAAAAAGGTACCGGGTAAGGGTTTTCGGGTTAGGATTCTCCGTGGGAACCAAGGTCGCACATCGGAGGTGTGAAATCGGCGGTGGTAAAAAGGTTCGCGGCTGATCGTTCCTTACATACCTTACGGCCGTGAAAGATTGCGTCCCGCAATCATGTTGCAGGGTTTAGGGGAAGAGTGGTTTCGCTGTCGAACGAGTGGTACCCCGAAGTTTCGCTCGGTGAATCGGATATATTGATGACTTCTATCTCGTCGTGCGCTGGGGCATCTTCTTGTTCCCAAATGGGAGATGATGGCGGCTCCCAGATGGTTTCTTCCATAGGGTTGACGTGATCGTACCTTTCGGACGATGGAGTGGAGCACCTGGGAAGATGGTCTTCGTAGACGTTTTCTTTCGCGTAACCGGTGTTGACATGGTAACGGGTGGGCACGTATTCTTGTATACGATAGTCTTCGTCGTCAGTGATGAAGTGCCCTGGGGTGACCGTAACAAGCCATGAATTTTTATCCTCTTCCATGGTTACCGCCTTTCTTTTCTTGCTGTGGTGGCGCTCGATGCTGTCGTTTAGCGCTGCCGATTGTAAATTACGCTTGCCGGCAGAGGGTTGATGATCGTCTTTGTCGTCTCCTCCTCCGTGATACCGGACGCAGATGAAGGTGGCGCCCGAGCAGTTCCGATAGTTTTGATGAGTGCGCCACCCGAGGGTAGTTCGATGATATGAGATTTTCTTCTCGGGTTGAGGACTGGGTACGGCGGGTTGGCACCACGGGCAGGAATCTTCCGTATGGCTATGGTTGCAGACGGGGCAGGTTTCGTAGGCGTTGGCCATGGTTCCTCTAGCTGCTACGGGTTTGGTGTAGACTGATTTTTTCGAAGACACGTCGGGGCTTAAATAACGCGAACGGGTGAACAGGGTTAGGTAAGCGGGCGGGGCAATGGTTAGGTGAGCCAATCGCGGATCGTGGGAAAAAACGGACTGCGGAAGGTCAACCGTGGGAAAAAATGTAAGGTGGAAGGGGGTTATGTCCAGGTAAGGTCGTCCGTGGGAAAAGGGTTACTACCATGGGAGCAGGTCGTAGATATGAAGCGGGTAATCTGCAGGAGGTGGATTGGAATTTTGTACCCGTAAAAGAGTGGGAACACATATTGCGGAATTATTAAACGAATTACATGGTTTTACGCTATTTTAGGAGGAACAATGGCGCTATATTTTGAATGAAAAATTCTGTTAGTGCATTTGTGATGTCTAGTGCCGCTACCTGGTGGCTGATGGTTACAGTTAGCGCTACTTTTGACAATAGAACGGAATTTTTTATTTTGTTGTCTAGGTGAAACGAGGGTTTTTTTTTTTTTTTTTTTTTATTGTCGCTGGAGTAGAAGGGCGGCTTGCTGGTGTGAGGAACCTGCCCTTCCATCTGATATTCTATTTATTGTCTGGGATGTCTCGGAAGTGTTGCATTGCGGCATTGCCGGAGGGACGTTGATGATATTTATTGGTACCGATGGTGTACTGTTTGTGGCGCTTCGGCCGCCTGTTTCTATATCCGCTTCTCTTGTGGCTCTTGTTGACAGCCAACTGAAGGGGTTGCATGTCGATAAACAGGGTAGACATGGGATGAATCTCGACAGAATGGATCCTAGTCCACAGAACCGAAATCCTAGGGCTAGGACGATACCTATTCCGGATAATGAGCCGAAGGTTCTAAGCCAGCTTCCGACTCTTGCCATAAAGGAGACGTGTGGTGCGTCGTAAGCGCTTAGTAAGACGTTGCTGACCCGGCGCGTGAGTCTTATGTCATTAGTGCTGTGTTCGTGGACTGTTGCTAGAATGTCCGCCATGGCTTCGGCTGGGCTCAGCGGGTTCTGTTTTAATGCGGGATGTAGTTGTAGTACTGTGCCGAGCGTATTATCCACTTCGTACGATAAGGCGTTAATTAGCTTGGTGCCTTTGATTGCTACAGAGGGCACGATGGGTTCCCAAGTACCATTCCTGTAGCTGTGAGCGCGGCCGTTAAAGTTGACGAAATCGGAATGCCAGTAGCACTCCCTGTACTCCGTTAGCTCCCATCCTCCCACACTGATGGTGGAGTTTCCTACTTTTGGCTGGGGACCGCAGTCAGTAATGGCTGTTGAGAAGGTGACTACCCGTGGGGTGCACTGAAGCACTGCGACGTCTTTACCGGTTGGTTGTAGTTTCGTGCAATTGGGAAGATTAAGATAACTGGCGGCTAGCCAGCCGTTGTACTGGGCGGTTGCAATAGCATTTTTATGCGCAGTCTCCCGAATTTGACACTGGAGTGCTCGGATTTCTTCCGCTAGTCCATTTGACATTTCTACTGCGACATCTCGGATGTACTGCGTGTGCGCTACGGCGTCTATTTCTGCGCGCAACAGAGTTGAGATGTTCAGATTTTTATTGCCTATTTTCGCATCACTTTTGGAACTGTTCGCGTAAATCCAAGAAGCGACTACGCGATCCATTCCTAATACCGGTCGAAAGTTTGAGAAATTGGTGGCCGGCTTGCAAAGTCCGACGCTGACATTTTTCACTACGAAGTCTAGTTGTTTGTTTGAATCACGGATTCGAAAAATTTTGGGGTCTGTTGTTTCGTACAGCATTGCTAGTCCTTCTTCAACTTGCTTGGCTTGGCATTTTTGAGATTCTTTCAATGAATTGTCCCACACTATGGTCACGAGATTGTGCACGAAGGAGCCGTTGGCGGATGCCGGAATGTCTCCTATGGGAGAGCTAATAACGCAGTCCGAGCATTCTGTTTCGAGGACCACTTCTTCTAATCGGCAGTTTATCAGATAGTCCGTGCTGGTTTGCAGCCAACTACCTTGCACATGGGGCGAGCCTTCCAAGGACCATTTGTTGGAACCTAAAGTGTTCATAGGCTGTCTGTCGCACAGCCGTGAGTCACGTAATCTTCGGCATTCGGCCGCGGTGACGTCTAGCGGCGTGCGGTGTTCCTTCACGTGGTCCCACTGTAAAAAGTCACGATACACGGTTTTGCTCATCTTCCACATGGTACATGTGTGTGCTAAAAATCTCTGCGCGACCGGGAGTGTGGAATACACGTTATAATATATTCGAACAGGGGCCGTTGAAGTGATTTTGTGTTTACATATTTCGTCAGCAAACTGAATGAATCCTTTATGAATGGCATTGTCGCAATCGCAGGTCGTAGCGTTGAACGCTAAATTCAGTCCACAACAGGCGGCTAACGTGAGGATCTGAAAAACACTGTAAGGTGGAGAAGCTCATGAGTTATATGATCATAGTCAACAGTTCCTTCTTCAGCATGCGACACATGTATATACGGCAAAACTTTTTCGACTATCTTCTTGGCGGGCGTATTGACGACCATGGCCGTAGCCCTACGCGTCTTTCCGGTCTGGCTGGCTGTGCCAACTCTTCGTCGCCCTGGTCTGGCGGCGTGAATCCGAAAAACGGGTTTGAGATGTTTATTTCATTTTCATCTGTCGGGAGGTCTAGGGAAAACGCCTCCAGAGGGTAAGAGGACTCGGCTGTGTCGTCTTCTACCGGTGTGAGCTCTTCTTCCTCTTCTTCTTCAATTACTTGTCTTGCGGGATTTAGCCGGAGGTCTTCAAAGTCGGGACAGGGGTCGTCCCTCCAGATCATAGCTTCTAGTAGTGGTTTGATTCGGTTGGTGTGAACTAGCTGCGGGGCCGTACCTGGTGTTGCCTGTATCTCCACTGTGTGGTTCGGGTTAATTTTGGTCACTCGATACGGGCCTTGGTATCTGGGATTTAGTTTACGGCTGGTCCCGGGTTTGACGGTTCGTACGTCGAGGAGTACTTTATCCCCTATTTGGTATTCGAACGTTTTAGCTCGTTTGTTGTATTGTTCCTTTTGCTGGGTTCTTGCTTTCTCTAGATTTTCCTTTACGAGGTCAAAAGCCTTAAGGAGACGTTTCATCGTTTGGCTCTTGTAGTCTTGCGGTGTAATAGGATCGGAGGAGGTTGGCTGCAACCACCGGTCGATAGGCATGACTGCATCCCGTCCATGATTCAGGAAATACGGTGTTTCGTGCGTTGAAGAGTTGATTGAATGACGATAAGCGAATGCTACGTGTCCCAACATGTCTTCCCAGTCTTCGTATCCTTCGGAGATGTACTTTCTTAGCATTTCTACGACGGTTTTATTGAAACGTTCGGTTAATCCGTTGGTTTGTGGATGATACGCGGTGGTGGTGCAGTGTTTGATGCGAAGAGCCTTGCAAAGTTCGTTGAATAGCTCCGATGTAAAATTCGTGCCACGGTCTGAGATGATTACCCGAGGAGGGCCATGGTAGTTTATGACTTTGTCCACTAGGGCCTTACATGTTGCTACTGCGGTTTGGTCTGGAAGCGCCACGACCTCCATCCATTTGGTAAAGTAATCTGTTATCACAAGTATGTGGTTATTTCCTTCGAAGGATGTAGGGTTAATAGGGCCCAAGAAATCTAGCCCTAATGTTTCGAATGGGGCTTGGGCGGGTTGGAGCGAATGTAGAAGCGCTCTGTTGTCTGATCGTCGTTGTCGAGCGCACGTTTCACATTTCTGGCAGTATTCTTTAACGTCTTCGAGCATGCTTGGCCAATAATACTTATCACGTAACCTCTGGCAGGTTCTTCGGTAAGCGAGGTGGCCAGAAAGCGGTGAGTCGTGATATTCTTCCATTAGCGCCTTTCGTAAGGATGCTGGTACCACCACTTGTTTCTGCACAAATTGTCGCCTCTTCTCGGAGTGAGGCGTGTACCACCTGCATAATATGCCATCCTCGACGGTAAATAGTTCGATTTCTCTGGCCCAGGTTGGCATTTGTCGTCGATCTTCTTCCCATAAAAGCCCATTTTCTAGGTACGCCTGGATGTCTTGGCATAAGGGGTCGTTCCTCTGTTCCTGTTTTATACTATCGGCGTCTTTGGGCTGCACTTGCACGGCTGCCACTGGAATCCGTGATAGGAAGTCGGCGTTTTCGTTTATCCGTCCTGGCCGATATCGTACCGTGTATTTTAGGTTACCGAGCATTATCGACCATCTGCCTAGTCTCCCTGTTTCGTCCTTGAAGGTCTGAAGCCATTGCAGGGGCCGGTGATCGCTTACTATCACGAAGGGTTCGTCTTGTAGGTAATATTTGAAACGTTTTATCCCGAATATCAGGGCTGCTGCCTCTTTTTCTACCGTTGAGTATTTTCTTTCACTGTCGTTAAGATGTCTGCTGGCATACGCAATTGGCTTGTCCTTTCCGTCGATTTCTTGAGATAGGACGGCACCTAGTCCGTGATCGCTTGCGTCCGTGAAGATTATGAACTCTTTACCAAAATCCGGGTATGACAGCACTGGTTCTGTTATCAGGCTCTTCCTGAGGGTTTCAAAGGCTTTTTCCTCCTCCAATCCCCATTTGATCTCATCTTTGGGTTGCCCTTTTGACTGTACTAGCAGGGGGTGTGCTATGGTTGAAAATTTCTCGATGAACCGACGGTAGTATGAGGCTAGCCCTAGGAATGATTGAAGTTCTCTCACGGTGCATGGGCGTTTGTAATTGGCTATTGCTTCAATTTTTGTTGGGTCGGGGGCTACTCCTTCGGCTGATATGATGTGGCCAAGATAATTTACCTTCTCTTGCAGGAATTTGCATTTAGATAACTTGAGTTTTAAGTTAGCTCTCTCCAATAGTCCAAAAATTTCTCGCAGGTGCAGAACGTGTTCTTCGATGGTTTTGGAAAATACTATAATGTCGTCTAAGTAAACGAGGCAACTTTTACCGAGGACGCTTGTTAACACAAAATTCATCAAACGTTGAAATGTTCCTGGGGCGTTTGTTAGCCCAAATGCTAATCTATTCCATTCGTACAAATTATTGTCCACAATAAAAGCAGTCTTCTCTTTGGATTGCTCATCCATCTCTATTTGCCAGTACCCTGAAGCGAGATCTAAGGTGGAGAATAGTTTCTGTCCTATACCATGAGTTTTTACTTCTATATGTAAACAGGATCAAATATACTTGTATTCAATGTGAATACACTGTTATATTATGAGTTTATACTTCTACTTGTAAACAGAATTAAATATCCTTCTATTCAATGTGAATACACTGTTATACCATGACTTTTTACTTCTATATGTAAACAGGATCAAATATACTTGTATTCAATGTGAATTCATTGTTATATTATGAGATTAAACTTCTACATGTAAACAGAATCAAACATACTTGTATTCAATGTGAATACACTGTTATATTATGAGTTTATACTTCTACATGTAAACAGAATCAAATATACTTGTATTCAATGTGAATACTATGTGATACCATGAGTTTTTACTTCTATATGTAAACAGGATCAAATATACTTGTATTCAATATGAATACACTGTGATACCATGAGTTTTTACTTCTATATGTAAACAGGAACAAATATACTTGTATTCAATGTGAATACACTGTTATATTATGAGTTTATACTTCTACATGTAAACAGAATCAAATATCCTTCTATTCAATGTGAATACACTGTTATACCATGATTTTTTTTCTTCTATATATAAACAGGATCAAATATACTTGTGTTCAATGTGAATTCATTGTTATATTATGAGATTATACTTCTACATGTAAACAGAATCAAATATACTTGTATTCAATGTGAATACAATGTTATATTATGAGTTTATACTTCTACATGTAAACAGAATCAAATATACTTGTATTCAATGTGAATACACTGTGATACCATAAGTTTTACTTCTATATGTAAACAGGATCAAAAATACTTGTATTCAATGTGAATACACTGTTATACCATGAGTTTTTACTTCTATATGTAAACAGGATCAAATATACTTGTATTCAATGTGAATACACTGTTATATTATGAGTTAATACTTCTACATGTAAACAGAATCAAATATACTTGTATTCAATGTAAATACACTGTGATACAATGAGTTTTTACTTCTATATGTAAACAGGAACAAATATACTTGTATTCAATGTACATACACTGTTATAGCATGAGTTTTTACTTCTATATGTAAACAGGATCAAATATACTTGTATTCAATGTGAATACACTTTTTTATTATGAGTTTATACTTCTACATGTAAACAGAATCAAATATCCTTCTATTAAATGTGAATACACTGTTATACCATGATTTTTTACTTCTATATGTAAACAGGATCAAATATACTTGTATTCAATGTGAATCCATTGTTATATTATGAGATTATACTTCTAAATGTAAACAGAATCAAATATACTTGTATTCAATGTGAATACACTGTTATATTATGAGTTTATACTTCTACATGTAAAAAGAATCAAATATAGTTGTATTCAATGTGAATATACTGTTATACAATGAGTTTTTACTTCTATTTGTAAACAGGATCAAATATACTTGTATCTAATGTGAATACACTGTTATATTATAAGTTTGTACTTCTACATGTAAACAGAATCAAATATACTTGTATTCAATGTAATTACACTGTGATACCATGAGTTTTAACTTCTATATGTAAAGAGGATCAAATATACTTGTATTCAATGTGAATACACTGTGATACCATGAGTTTTTACTTCTATATGTAAACAGGATCAAATATACTTGTATTCAATGTGAATACACTTTTATATTATGAGTTTATACTTCTACATGTAAACAGAATCAAATATCCTTCTATTAAATGTGAATACACTGTTATACCATGATTTTTTACTTCTATATGTAAACAGGATCAAATATACTTGTATTCAATGTGAATCCATTGTTATATTATGAGATTATACTTCTAAATGTAAACAGAATCAAATATACTTGTATTCAATGTGAATACACTGTTATATTATGAGTTTATACTTCTACATGTAAAAAGAATCAAATATAGTTGTAATCAATGTGAATATACTGTTATACAATGAGTTTTTACTTCTATTTGTAAACAGGATCAAATATACTTGTATCTAATGTGAATACACTGTTATATTATAAGTTTGTACTTCTACATGTAAACAGAATCAAATATACTTGTATTCAATGTGATTACACTGTGATACCATGAGTTTTAACTTCTATATGTAAAGAGGATCAAATATACTTGTATTCAATGTGAATACACTGTGATACCATGAGTTTTTACTTCTATATGTAAACAGGATCAAATATACTTGTATTCAATGTGAATACACCGTTATATTATGAGTTTATACTTCTACTTGTAAACAGAATTAAATATCCTTCTATTCAATGGGAATACACTGTTATACCATGACTTTTTACTTCTATATGTAAACAGGATCAAATATACTTGTATTCAATGTGAATTCATTGTTATATTATGAGATTAAACTTCTACATGTAAACAGAATCAAACATACTTGTATTCAATGTGAATACACTGTTATATTATGAGTTTATACTTCTACATGTAAACAGAATCAAATATACTTGTATTCAATGTGAATACACTGTGATACCATGAGTTTTTACTTCTATATGTAAACAGGATCAAATATACTTGTATTCAATATGAATACACTGTTATACCATGAGTTTTTACTTCTATATGTAAACAGGAACAAATATACTTGTATTCAATGTGAATACACTGTTATATTATGAGTTTATACTTCTACATGTAAACAGAATCAAATATCCTTCTATTCAATGTGAATACACTGTTATACCATGATTTTTTTTCTTCTATATATAAACAGGATCAAATATACTTGAGTTCAATGTGAATTCATTGTTATATTATGAGATTATACTTCTACATGTAAACAGAATCAAATATACTTGTATTCAATGTGAATACAATGTTATATTATGAGTTTATACTTCTACATGTAAACAGAATCAAATATACTTGTATTCAATGTGAATACACTGTGATACCATAAGTTTTTACTTCTATATGTAAACAGGATCAAAAATACTTGTATTCAATGTGAATACACTGTTATACCATGAGTTTTTACTTCTATATGTAAACAGGATCAAATATACTTGTATTCAATGTGAATACACTGTTATATTATGAGTTAATACTTCTACATGTAAACAGAATCAAATATACTTGTATTCAATGTAAATACACTGTGATACAATGAGTTTTTACTTCTATATGTAAACAGGAACAAATATACTTGTATTCAATGTACATACACTGTTATAGCATGAGTTTTTACTTCTATATGTAAACAGGATCAAATATACTTGTATTCAATGTGAATACACTTTTATATTATGAGTTTATACTTCTACATGTAAACAGAATCAAATATCCTTCTATTAAATGTGAATACACTGTTATACCATGATTTTTTACTTCTATATGTAAACAGGATCAAATATACTTGTATTCAATGTGAATCCATTGTTATATTATGAGATTATACTTCTAAATGTAAACAGAATCAAATATACTTGTATTCAATGTGAATACACTGTTATATTATGAGTTTATACTTCTACATGTAAAAAGAATCAAATATAGTTGTATTCAATGTGAATATACTGTTATACAATGAGTTTTTACTTCTATTTGTAAACAGGATCAAATATACTTGTATCTAATGTGAATACACTGTTATATTATAAGTTTGTACTTCTACATGTAAACAGAATCAAATATACTTGTATTCAATGTGATTACACTGTGATACCATGAGTTTTAACTTCTATATGTAAAGAGGATCAAATATACTTGTATTCAATGTGAATACACTGTGATACCATGAGTTTTTACTTCTATATGTAAACAGGATCAAATATACTTGTATTCAATGTGAATACACTGTTATATTATGAGTTTATACTTCTACTTGTAAACAGAATTAAATATCCTTCTATTCAATGTGAATACACTGTTATACCATGACTTTTTACTTCTATATGTAAACAGGATCAAATATACTTGTATTCAATGTGAATTCATTGTTATATTATGAGATTAAACTTCTACATGTAAACAGAATCAAACATACTTGTATTCAATGTGAATACACTGTTATATTATGAGTTTATACTTCTACATGTAAACAGAATCAAATATACTTGTATTCAATGTGAATACACTGTGATACCATGAGTTTTTACTTCTATATGTAAACAGGATCAAATATACTTGTATTCAATATGAATACACTGTTATACCATGAGTTTTTACTTCTATATGTAAACAGGAACAAATATACTTGTATTCAATGTGAATACACTGTTATATTATGAGTTTATACTTCTACATGTAAACAGAATCAAATATCCTTCTATTCAATGTGAATACACTGTTATACCATGATTTTTTTTCTTCTATATATAAACAGGATCAAATATACTTGTGTTCAATGTGAATTCATTGTTATATTATGAGATTATACTTCTACATGTAAACAGAATCAAATATACTTGTATTCAATGTGAATACAATGTTATATTATGAGTTTATACTTCTACATGTAAACAGAATCAAATATACTTGTATTCAATGTGAATACACTGTGATACCATAAGTTTTTACTTCTATATGTAAACAGGATCAAATATACTTGTATTCAATGTGAATACACTGTTATACCATGAGTTTTTACTTCTATATGTAAACAGGATCAAATATACTTGTATTCAATGTGAATACACTGTTATATTATGAGTTAATACTTCTACATGTAAACAGAATCAAATATACTTGTATTCAATGTAAATACACTGTGATACAATGAGTTTTTACTTCTATATGTAAACAGGAACAAATATACTTGTATTCAATGTACATACACTGTTATAGCATGAGTTTTTACTTCTATATCTAAACAGGATCAAATATACTTGTATTTAATGTGAATACACTTTTATATTATGAGTTTATACTTCTACATGTAAACAGAATCAAATATCCTTCTATTAAATGTGAATACACTGTTATACCATGATTTTTTACTTCTATATGTAAACAGGATCAAATATACTTGTATTCAATGTGAATTCATTGTTATATTATGAGATTATACTTCTACATGTAAACAGAATCAAACATACTTGTATTCAATGTGAATACACTGTTATATTATGAGTTTATACTTCGACATGTAAACAGAATCAAATATACTTGTATTCAATGTGAATACACTGTGATACCATGAGTTTTTACTTCTATATGTAAACAGGATCAAATATACTTGTATTCAATGTGAATACACTGTTATACCATGAGTTTTTACTTCTATATGTAAACAGGAACAAATATACTTGTATTCAATGTGAATACACTGTTATATTATGAGTTTATACTTCTACATGTAAACAGAATCAAATATCCTTCTATTCAATGTGAATACACTGTTATACCATGATTTTTTACTTCTATATTTAAACAGGATCAAATATACTTGTGTTCAATGTGAATTCATTGTTATATTATGAGATTATACTTCTACATGTAAACAGAATCAAATATACTTGTATTCAATGTGAATACACTGTTATATTATGAGTTTATACTTCTACATGTAAACAGAATCAAATATACTTGTATTTAATGTGAATACACTGTGATACCATGAGTTTTTACTTCTATATGTAAACAGGATCAAATAAACTTGTATTCAATGTGAATACACAGTTATACCATGAGTTTTTACTTCTATATGTAAACAGGATCAAATATACTTGTATTCATTGTGAATACACTGTTATATTATGAGTTTATAATTCTACATGTAAACAGAATCAAATATACTTGTATTTTATGTAAATACACTGTGATACAATGAGTTTTTACTTCTATATGTAAAAAGGAACAAATATACTTGTAGTCAATGTACATACACTGTTATAGCATGAGTTTTTACTTCTATATGTAAACAGGATCAAATATACTTGTATTCAATGTGAATTCATTGTTATATTATGAGATTATACTTCTACATGTAAACAGAATCAAACATACTTGTATTCAATGTGAATACACTGTTATATTATGAGTTTATACTTCTACATGTAAACAGAATCAAATATACTTGTATTCAATGTGAAAACACTGTGATACCATGAGTTTTTACTTCTATATGTAAACAGGATCAAATATACTTGTATTCAATGTGAATTCATTGTTATATTATGAGATTATACTTCTACATGTAAACAGAATCAAATATACTTGTATTCAATGTGAATACACTGTTATATTATGAGTTTATACTTCTACATGTAAACAGAATCAAATATACTTGTATTCAATGTGAATACACTGTGATACCATGAGTTTTTCCTTCTATATGTAAACAGGATCAAATATACTTGTATTCAATGTGAATACACTGTTGTGAAGCTTGACTCTCCGGGTGAGAGTAGGCTTCCAAAATAAGACGAGATAGAGAGGGGAATTTTAGGTAGACTTACAGTGTGTGCATAGTGACAACTAGCGGCGGTAGAGTAGAACGCGGCGGGTCGGGGCACAAAACAGTTTATTCACACAAACACTTACACTTACAAAATTAAAAGAACTTGTCGAGTCGAGCACTAGATAAAGACTGAATTCGTCAGGGTTTTGGGGAAACATTTTATACGGGAAAACAAGGTCAGTTTAATTTAACATACGGGGAAAGGTAGAGAATATTTTAGTGTAAATTTAACACTAAAGTGTAAAAAGGTACCGGGTAAGGGTTTTCGGGTTAGGATTCTCCGTGGGAACCAAGGTCGCACATCGGAGGTGTGAAATCGGCGGTGGTAAAAAAGGTTCGCGGCTGATCGTTCCTTACATACCTTACGGCCGTGAAAGATTGCGTCCCGCAATCATGTTGCAGGGTTTAGGGGAAGAGTGGTTTCGCTGTCGAACGAGTGGTACCCCGAAGTTTCGCTCGGTGAATCGGATATATTGATGACTTCTATCTCGTCGTGCGCTGGGGCATCTTCTTGTTCCCAAATGGGAGATGATGGCGGCTCCCAGATGGTTTCTTCCATAGGGTTGACGTGATCGTACCTTTCGGACGATGGAGTGGAGCACCTGGGAAGATGGTCTTCGTAGACGTTTTCTTTCGCGTAACCGGTGTTGACATGGTAACGGGTGGGCACGTATTCTTGTATACGATAGTCTTCGTCGTCAGTGATGAAGTGCCCTGGGGTGACCGTAACAAGCCATGAATTTTTATCCTCTTCCATGGTTACCGCCTTTCTTTTCTTGCTGTGGTGGCGCTCGATGCTGTCGTTTAGCGCTGCCGATTGTAAATTACGCTTGCCGGCAGAGGGTTGATGATCGTCTTTGTCGTCTCCTCCTCCGTGATACCGGACGCAGATGAAGGTGGCGCCCGAGCAGTTCCGATAGTTTTGATGAGTGCGCCACCCGAGGGTAGTTCGATGATATGAGATTTTCTTCTCGGGTTGAGGACTGGGTACGGCGGGTTGGCACCACGGGCAGGAATCTTCCGTATGGCTATGGTTGCAGACGGGGCAGGTTTCGTAGGCGTTGGCCATGGTTCCTCTAGCTGCTACGGGTTTGGTGTAGACTGATTTTTTCGAAGACACGTCGGGGCTTAAATAACGCGAACGGGTGAACAGGGTTAGGTAAGCGGGCGGGGCAATGGTTAGGTGAGCCAATCGCGGATCGTGGGAAAAAACGGACTGCGGAAGGTCAACCGTGGGAAAAAATGTAAGGTGGAAGGGGGTTATGTCCAGGTAAGGTCGTCCGTGGGAAAAGGGTTACTACCATGGGAGCAGGTCGTAGATATGAAGCGGGTAATCTGCAGGAGGTGGATTGGAATTTTGTACCCGTAAAAGAGTGGGAACACATATTGCGGAATTATTAAACGAATTACATGGTTTTACGCTATTTTAGGAGGAACAATGGCGCTATATTTTGAATGAAAAATTCTGTTAGTGCATTTGTGATGTCTAGTGCCGCTACCTGGTGGCTGATGGTTACAGTTAGCGCTACTTTTGACAATAGAACGGAATTTTTTATTTTGTTGTCTAGGTGAAACGAGGGTTTTTTTTTTTTTTTTTTTTTATTGTCGCTGGAGTAGAAGGGCGGCTTGCTGGTGTGAGGAACCTGCCCTTCCATCTGATATTCTATTTATTGTCTGGGATGTCTCGGAAGTGTTGCATTGCGGCATTGCCGGAGGGACGTTGATGATATTTATTGGTACCGATGGTGTACTGTTTGTGGCGCTTCGGCCGCCTGTTTCTATATCCGCTTCTCTTGTGGCTCTTGTTGACAGCCAACTGAAGGGGTTGCATGTCGATAAACAGGGTAGACATGGGATGAATCTCGACAGAATGGATCCTAGTCCACAGAACCGAAATCCTAGGGCTAGGACGATACCTATTCCGGATAATGAGCCGAAGGTTCTAAGCCAGCTTCCGACTCTTGCCATAAAGGAGACGTGTGGTGCGTCGTAAGCGCTTAGTAAGACGTTGCTGACCCGGCGCGTGAGTCTTATGTCATTAGTGCTGTGTTCGTGGACTGTTGCTAGAATGTCCGCCATGGCTTCGGCTGGGCTCAGCGGGTTCTGTTTTAATGCGGGATGTAGTTGTAGTACTGTGCCGAGCGTATTATCCACTTCGTACGATAAGGCGTTAATTAGCTTGGTGCCTTTGATTGCTACAGAGGGCACGATGGGTTCCCAAGTACCATTCCTGTAGCTGTGAGCGCGGCCGTTAAAGTTGACGAAATCGGAATGCCAGTAGCACTCCCTGTACTCCGTTAGCTCCCATCCTCCCACACTGATGGTGGAGTTTCCTACTTTTGGCTGGGGACCGCAGTCAGTAATGGCTGTTGAGAAGGTGACTACCCGTGGGGTGCACTGAAGCACTGCGACGTCTTTACCGGTTGGTTGTAGTTTCGTGCAATTGGGAAGATTAAGATAACTGGCGGCTAGCCAGCCGTTGTACTGGGCGGTTGCAATAGCATTTTTATGCGCAGTCTCCCGAATTTGACACTGGAGTGCTCGGATTTCTTCCGCTAGTCCATTTGACATTTCTACTGCGACATCTCGGATGTACTGCGTGTGCGCTACGGCGTCTATTTCTGCGCGCAACAGAGTTGAGATGTTCAGATTTTTATTGCCTATTTTCGCATCACTTTTGGAACTGTTCGCGTAAATCCAAGAAGCGACTACGCGATCCATTCCTAATACCGGTCGAAAGTTTGAGAAATTGGTGGCCGGCTTGCAAAGTCCGACGCTGACATTTTTCACTACGAAGTCTAGTTGTTTGTTTGAATCACGGATTCGAAAAATTTTGGGGTCTGTTGTTTCGTACAGCATTGCTAGTCCTTCTTCAACTTGCTTGGCTTGGCATTTTTGAGATTCTTTCAATGAATTGTCCCACACTATGGTCACGAGATTGTGCACGAAGGAGCCGTTGGCGGATGCCGGAATGTCTCCTATGGGAGAGCTAATAACGCAGTCCGAGCATTCTGTTTCGAGGACCACTTCTTCTAATCGGCAGTTTATCAGATAGTCCGTGCTGGTTTGCAGCCAACTACCTTGCACATGGGGCGAGCCTTCCAAGGACCATTTGTTGGAACCTAAAGTGTTCATAGGCTGTCTGTCGCACAGCCGTGAGTCACGTAATCTTCGGCATTCGGCCGCGGTGACGTCTAGCGGCGTGCGGTGTTCCTTCACGTGGTCCCACTGTAAAAAGTCACGATACACGGTTTTGCTCATCTTCCACATGGTACATGTGTGTGCTAAAAATCTCTGCGCGACCGGGAGTGTGGAATACACGTTATAATATATTCGAACAGGGGCCGTTGAAGTGATTTTGTGTTTACATATTTCGTCAGCAAACTGAATGAATCCTTTATGAATGGCATTGTCGCAATCGCAGGTCGTAGCGTTGAACGCTAAATTCAGTCCACAACAGGCGGCTAACGTGAGGATCTGAAAAACACTGTAAGGTGGAGAAGCTCATGAGTTATATGATCATAGTCAACAGTTCCTTCTTCAGCATGCGACACATGTATATACGGCAAAACTTTTTCGACTATCTTCTTGGCGGGCGTATTGACGACCATGGCCGTAGCCCTACGCGTCTTTCCGGTCTGGCTGGCTGTGCCAACTCTTCGTCGCCCTGGTCTGGCGGCGTGAATCCGAAAAACGGGTTTGAGATGTTTATTTCATTTTCATCTGTCGGGAGGTCTAGGGAAAACGCCTCCAGAGGGTAAGAGGACTCGGCTGTGTCGTCTTCTACCGGTGTGAGCTCTTCTTCCTCTTCTTCTTCAATTACTTGTCTTGCGGGATTTAGCCGGAGGTCTTCAAAGTCGGGACAGGGGTCGTCCCTCCAGATCATAGCTTCTAGTAGTGGTTTGATTCGGTTGGTGTGAACTAGCTGCGGGGCCGTACCTGGTGTTGCCTGTATCTCCACTGTGTGGTTCGGGTTAATTTTGGTCACTCGATACGGGCCTTGGTATCTGGGATTTAGTTTACGGCTGGTCCCGGGTTTGACGGTTCGTACGTCGAGGAGTACTTTATCCCCTATTTGGTATTCGAACGTTTTAGCTCGTTTGTTGTATTGTTCCTTTTGCTGGGTTCTTGCTTTCTCTAGATTTTCCTTTACGAGGTCAAAAGCCTTAAGGAGACGTTTCATCGTTTGGCTCTTGTAGTCTTGCGGTGTAATAGGATCGGAGGAGGTTGGCTGCAACCACCGGTCGATAGGCATGACTGCATCCCGTCCATGATTCAGGAAATACGGTGTTTCGTGCGTTGAAGAGTTGATTGAATGACGATAAGCGAATGCTACGTGTCCCAACATGTCTTCCCAGTCTTCGTATCCTTCGGAGATGTACTTTCTTAGCATTTCTACGACGGTTTTATTGAAACGTTCGGTTAATCCGTTGGTTTGTGGATGATACGCGGTGGTGGTGCAGTGTTTGATGCGAAGAGCCTTGCAAAGTTCGTTGAATAGCTCCGATGTAAAATTCGTGCCACGGTCTGAGATGATTACCCGAGGAGGGCCATGGTAGTTTATGACTTTGTCCACTAGGGCCTTACATGTTGCTACTGCGGTTTGGTCTGGAAGCGCCACGACCTCCATCCATTTGGTAAAGTAATCTGTTATCACAAGTATGTGGTTATTTCCTTCGAAGGATGTAGGGTTAATAGGGCCCAAGAAATCTAGCCCTAATGTTTCGAATGGGGCTTGGGCGGGTTGGAGCGAATGTAGAAGCGCTCTGTTGTCTGATCGTCGTTGTCGAGCGCACGTTTCACATTTCTGGCAGTATTCTTTAACGTCTTCGAGCATGCTTGGCCAATAATACTTATCACGTAACCTCTGGCAGGTTCTTCGGTAAGCGAGGTGGCCAGAAAGCGGTGAGTCGTGATATTCTTCCATTAGCGCCTTTCGTAAGGATGCTGGTACCACCACTTGTTTCTGCACAAATTGTCGCCTCTTCTCGGAGTGAGGCGTGTACCACCTGCATAATATGCCATCCTCGACGGTAAATAGTTCGATTTCTCTGGCCCAGGTTGGCATTTGTCGTCGATCTTCTTCCCATAAAAGCCCATTTTCTAGGTACGCCTGGATGTCTTGGCATAAGGGGTCGTTCCTCTGTTCCTGTTTTATACTATCGGCGTCTTTGGGCTGCACTTGCACGGCTGCCACTGGAATCCGTGATAGGAAGTCGGCGTTTTCGTTTATCCGTCCTGGCCGATATCGTACCGTGTATTTTAGGTTACCGAGCATTATCGACCATCTGCCTAGTCTCCCTGTTTCGTCCTTGAAGGTCTGAAGCCATTGCAGGGGCCGGTGATCGCTTACTATCACGAAGGGTTCGTCTTGTAGGTAATATTTGAAACGTTTTATCCCGAATATCAGGGCTGCTGCCTCTTTTTCTACCGTTGAGTATTTTCTTTCACTGTCGTTAAGATGTCTGCTGGCATACGCAATTGGCTTGTCCTTTCCGTCGATTTCTTGAGATAGGACGGCACCTAGTCCGTGATCGCTTGCGTCCGTGAAGATTATGAACTCTTTACCAAAATCCGGGTATGACAGCACTGGTTCTGTTATCAGGCTCTTCCTGAGGGTTTCAAAGGCTTTTTCCTCCTCCAATCCCCATTTGATCTCATCTTTGGGTTGCCCTTTTGACTGTACTAGCAGGGGGTGTGCTATGGTTGAAAATTTCTCGATGAACCGACGGTAGTATGAGGCTAGCCCTAGGAATGATTGAAGTTCTCTCACGGTGCATGGGCGTTTGTAATTGGCTATTGCTTCAATTTTTGTTGGGTCGGGGGCTACTCTTTCGGCTGATATGATGTGGCCAAGATAATTTACCTTCTCTTGCAGGAATTTGCATTTAGATAACTTGAGTTTTAAGTTAGCTCTCTCCAATAGTCCAAAAATTTCTCGCAGGTGCAGAACGTGTTCTTCGATGGTTTTGGAAAATACTATAATGTCGTCTAAGTAAACGAGGCAACTTTTACCGAGGACGCTTGTTAACACAAAATTCATCAAACGTTGAAATGTTCCTGGGGCGTTTGTTAGCCCAAATGCTAATCTATTCCATTCGTACAAATTATTGTCCACAATAAAAGCAGTCTTCTCTTTGGATTGCTCATCCATCTCTATTTGCCAGTACCCTGAAGCGAGATCTAAGGTGGAGAATAGTTTCTGTCCTTGCAGGAGGTCCAATACGTCGTCGATTCTTGGCAGCGGAAATGAGTCTTTTTTCGTGATGGAATTTAGTTTCCTGTAGTCGATACACAGTCTTTCTTCACCCGATTTTTTCCGTACCAAAACAATGGGCGATGCCCAAGGAGAAACAGATGGTCGTATAATCTTGTGTCTGAGTAGTTCTTGGATGATTTCCTCCGCGACTTCTTTTTGTCGTGGGGAGTTCCGATAGGGCCGTGAGCGGAGTGGTCCTTTGCCTTGCGTGTCGATCGTGTGCTTGACTAGTCCTGTCTTTCCGAGATCTTCTGTTTTGAAAGCAAACAGATGGGCGTGATTTTCGAGGAGCTCCAGTAGGGCTTGTTTTTCTTTGCTCGGAATTTCTGCCAGGGCTTCGTCGAAGACGTTGGGGTCAGTCGGCGTGTTTTGGTAGGAGCAGGAGGCAACTGTGTGCTGTGTTTTTTCTTCGGTGAAGACTACTGTACCTAATACTTGGAAGGCTGGTATCGTGATTTGTTTGTCGGTCTCGTTGATGATGACGATGCGAAATAATCCATTCCCTTGTTTCTTCGAAACGAAGGGGTCAAGGCGGACTCCCTTCGGGAGTTCTGGAGCTGGTATAAATGAACAGGCGATGTTCGGGGGTAGCTTTCCGCCCCCCCGTTCGCTCTCCACCACTTGGGCTGTGTATGGAGGAATAGTGATTTCGCGCGGAGTTATCATAACGGGCTCATGAGTAGGTTGATCCGATTTTCTCATCCGATAAATCGTCTTCTCACTGCCGTTGAAGATGAACTTGTGACCGTAGAGTGCGTCTAAACCTAGTACGCAGTTCTCGGTAATATCGTCCACTACGATGAACGATTGAACTAGGAGATCGGGACTTTCTTCGTCCACTAGCTGAAATTGAAGGGTTACTGTACCCAGGGTTTTTAAGCGCCTGTTATTTATATCAAATAGCTCTACCGCTACTTCTGGAGAAAAATTCACTACGTTTCCACCGAGTGCCGAGTATAAATTGTTGTTTAGTAAGCTTTGTCCTGCACCACTGTCGAAAAGGGCTTCGAATGTTACTTCCCCTGCTTTTAGTGTTATTCTTGGAGGTCTGACTTTATTTTGCACACTTCTTACGTATTGGCGGGGCTTAGGATCGTTTCCACCGTTTGGCCCGACATGTCTATCGGTGGTTACTCGTTTAACTGTCCGGTTGCGGTGTTATTTGTTGGAGGGTTGTTTGCAGTAGGTGGTGAGTATTGCGGCGTTTGTTGCTGCTGCGGTCTTGGGGGCTGATTATAATAGTCCCTCGGCGGTGGATTGTTTTGAGGTTGCTGCCCTGATGACGGGTGGTTTCCGGGAGCACGACAGGAATTGCGGTTGTGTCCCCTACGTCCGCATATTTCGCACACTAGTCTCATCTGGTGTTGCCTCGCTGCACAGTTATTGGTGTCGTGTCCGTACATGTTGTGGTATGTACAGAATTTATCGGACGTGTCGTATTGCCCATTTCTCGGCTCCCTTCGCTCTGGTCTCCTCGTTTCGGCGTTCTTGGCGAGTTCCGATCTAATTACTTCCCTCATGAGGTCGGAGATGTCCTTTGCTTCGTCTTCTTTCCTTGCTAGGGGTCCTGTTGCGTCTCCTGTGCCTGGGTTTTCTCTTGAATTTATGAGTTCCAGAGCCGAATCGTGTCGTTCTGCTGTCTCGATCATCTGGTCGAATGAGGGGAAATCCTTGCAGAATAGTCGATCGTGAAGTTGGGGGGCTAGTCCGTTCATGAATTTATCCCTGCTCAACTGTTCAATTACTTCGTGGCTTACTTTCGGGTAGCCTCCTCTGGCAAGTTTCTGGATTCGGTGTGCGAAGTTCCTGATTGATTCTCCAGGTTCCCTTTTGCAGCTGTTGAACGAGGTTCGGTATTTGTGTTCCATGTTTTTTCCCATGAATCTTTCTTTGAGCGCTCGCTTGAGGGTTTCATAGCAGGTTGCTTCGACTGGGTGATCGAGTTGGTACTGTTCCAAGAAGTCTCCTGCTGGACCCACTAGTTTGGATCGGAGATATTTAATTTTTTTGGATTCTTCGAAATCGCCAATGTCCAAGGTATTTTCGAAATGCCTTAGCCAAGAGTTGAAGTCGGCGTTGTTTCCTGGTGTGGAGAATACGCTAATTTGTGTCAGCAGCCGGGTTGCTTGTATATCTAGTTCGCTGATTGTTGATTGGTGGTGTCCGTAGTGAGGCTGTGGTTGGTGCGTGTTTGAGGTCATGTATCTTGGTTGAGAGGCTATTGTTGATGCCGTCGTTCGGTAGTTCTGCCAGGGAGGGGCGATGGCACTGCTCATCGGATTTTGCCACAAGGTGGGGTTCGGTGTAGACGTGTACTGGGGAGGGTTGGATGCTCGGGTTGTGTTGTTTCCTACTAGGGTGGCTACGAAATTTGCGGCTTCGTCAGTTGACCAGTTATTTCTGGTTAAAGCTCGGAATACTGCTACCAAGTCGTCTTCGGGAATGGTTGAGTTAGTACTGGCTTGAGGGCGCGGGTTATAGTTCATTGTGTTTGTGGTGTTCTGTCTTGCTGTCGTTGATAATTGAGGGGTGAATGATACTCTCTTTGGAACCGGAGGTGGGAGGTTTTCTGCGTTTCTCGGCGTTTCCCTATGTGTTGCTACTGTAGAAGATCTTAACTCTCTTTCTGCTAGTCTGCTTGTTGTTTTGCTTCTTGCCCCAGTTTCTTGGTCCTGGCTTGTTAAAAAGGGGTTTCCTCTACTAGTTACACGGATCGGGTGTGGTGTGAGGACGGAGTACGGTATGTCTGCCTTAAAACTGGTTAGTTCCAGGTCAGGGTTTTGTCGGGAAGCCAGTGTGGTCGGTTCCGTCTGACCTGCGGTTACTGGTGAAGGATTTGGGTAAAGAGCTTCCGGTATCGGAGTTAGGTATGTTCTGAGGTTCAAAAATCGGAAAAGTTCCTTTGGTGTATAAAAATGCTCGCCGTACTGCTGTATCACTGCTCGGTATGATTTTCTGATTTGTTCGTAAGACAGTTCAGGTTGGCAATTAAGTTCCCTCAAAAATAGTAGTTCGTGTAAGATCTCTTCTTCTGGTACGTCTTCAAGTTGTAAATCGGCGTATTGTTTGTTAAAGCTTGGGGTGCCTGTTGTGTCTGTTTTTAGTGTTGTAAGGTTCTCGTTGAAGAAAAGTTGTGTGGCTTCGTTTTCTATTCCCTGCTGACCACGATCTTCTGCGATAAGTGCTTGAGCTTGTCTTAGAATTTCTAAAGGGGGTGTTCCGTATTGGTCGCTCTCTAGGTGCGTTGTTTCTTCTTCCCTAATTCTATCCCACTGAGCGACGAGGTTGTGCTCTTCTACTTCGTTGTCCGTTAGTAGGTTGATATTGCTAGGGGATTCGTTATCTGGGGCGATTTGTGGCTGTATCTGAGAATATACTATTTCGCTTGTAGGACCCTGATTTTTTCTGGCTACTTTATTTTTGGTCGTGAATCCTGTAACTATTTTCCCAGCGCTTCGAAATACTTTTGTAAAATTATCCATTTACTTTTTTTTTGGCGAATAAGTTCTAATTTCCTTTAGCAGTGGCGCTTATTGGTAAAAAATCAATAGATATTTGGCAATGTTGGAAAAAATTAAAGGTGGCGCTATCTGAGGTACCGGAAAGGTATAGGAAAATTCAAGTCTCTAACGGGGGTTCGGGGTTCGAATTTCACTGTCACCAATGTGAAGCTTGACTCTCCGGGTGAGAGTAGGCTTCCAAAATAAGACGAGATGGAGAGGGGAATTTTAGGTAGACTTACAGTGTGTGCATAGTGACAACTAGCGGCGGTAGAGTAGAACGCGGCGGGTCGGGGCACAAAACAGTTTATTCACACAAACACTTACACTTACAAAATTAAAAGAACTTGTCGAGTCGAGCACTAGATAAAGACTGAATTCGTCAGGGTTTTGGGGAAACATTTTATACGGGAAAACAAGGTCAGTTTAATTTAACATACGGGGAAAGGTAGAGAATATTTTAGTGTAAATTTAACACTAAAGTGTAAAAAGGTACCGGGTAAGGGTTTTCGGGTTAGGGTTCTCCGTGGGAACCAAGGTCGCACATCGGAGGTGTGAAATCGGCGGTGGTAAAAAAGGTTCGCGGCTGATCGTTCCTTACACTGTTATACCATGAGTTTATACTTCTACATGTAAACAGAATCAAATATACTTGTATTCAATGTAAATACACTGTGATACAATGAGTTTTTACTTCTATATGTAAACAGGAACAAATATACTTGTATTCAATGTACATACACTGTTATAGCATGAGTTTTTACTTCTATATGTAAACAGGATCAAATATACTTGTATTCAATGTGAATACACTGTTATATTATGAGTTTATACTTCTACTTGTAAACAGAATCAAATATCCTTCTATTAAATGTGAATACACTGTTATACCATGATTTTTTACTTCTATATGTAAACAGGATCAAATATACTTGTATTCAATGTGAATCCATTGTTATATTATGAGATTATACTTCTAAATGTAAACAGAATCAAATATACTTGTATTCAATGTGAATACACTGTTATACCATGAGTTTCTACATCTATTTGTAAACAGGATCAAATATACTTGTATTCAATGTGAATACACTGTTATATTATAAGTTTGTACTTCTACATGTAAACAGAATCAAATATACTTGTATTCAATGTGAATACACTGTGATACCATGAGTTTTAACTTCTATATGTAAAAAGGATCAAATATACTTGTATTCATTGTGAATACACTGTGATACCATGAGTTTTTTCTTCTATATGTAAACAAGATCAAATATACTTGTATTCAATGTGAATACACCGTGATACCATGAGTTTTTACTTCTATATGTCAACCAGATCAAATATACTTGTATTCAATGTGAATACACTGTTATACCATGAGTTTTTCTTCTATATGTAAACAGGATAAAATATTCCTGTATTCAATGTGAATACACTGTTATATTATGAGTATATACTTCTACATGTAAACAGAATCAAATATACTTGTAATCAATGTGAACACACTGTGATACCATGAATTTTTACTTCTATATGTAAACAGGATCAAATATACTTGTATTCAATTTGAATACACTGTTATATTATGAGTTTATACTTCTACATGTAAACAGAATCAAATATACTTGTATTCAATGTGAATACACTGTTATACCATGAGTTTTTACTTCTATATGTAAACAGGATCAAATATACTTGTATTCAATGTCAATACACTGTTTTATTATGAGTTTTTACTTCTACATGTAAACAGAATCAAATATACTTGTATTCAATGTGAATACACTGTTATACCATGAGTTTTTACTTCTATATGTAAACAGGATCAAATATACTTGTATTTAATGTGAATACACCTTTCTATTATGAATTTATACTTCTACATGTAAACCGATTCAAATATACTTGTATTCAATGTGAATACACTGTTATATTATGAGTTTATACTTCTACATGTAAACAGAATCAAATATACTTGTATTCAATGTGAATACACTGTGATACCATGAGTTTTTACTTCTATATGTAAACAGGATCAAATATACTTGTATTCAATGTGAATACACTGTTATACTGTGAGTTTATACTTCTACATGTAAACAGAATCAAATATACTTGTATTCAATGTGAATACACTGTTATATTATGAGTTTATACTTCTACATGTAAACAGAATCAAATATACTTGTATTCAATGTGAATACACTGTGATACCATGAGTTTTTACTTCTATATGTAAACAGGATCAAATATACTTGTATTCAATGTTAATACACTGTTATATTATGAGTTTATACTTCTACATGTAAACAGAATCAAATATACTTGTATTCAATGTGAATACACTGTGATACCATGAGTTTTAACTTCTATATGTAAAAAGGAATAAATATACTTGTATTCTATGTGAATACACTGTGATACCATGAGTTTTTACTTCTATATGTAAACAGGATCAAATATACTTGTATTCAATGTGAATTGAAAATTACCAGAGGGATCGCTCAGCGATCCCGAACGGTAATTAGGATTATATATTGAAATAACGGATGAGACCCTAAGGGTGTAGACGAAGTATATTCTAGCTCTTTCAAAGTTTTCTTACCTCACCCCTGCAACGCCCCCTTTTCTTCAGACTTTTTTAGCGACTGAATTAAACATAGCAAACGGGGGAAACATGTTGCAGACAAGTGGGTGAGGGCACTCAATAGGAAAAATAACAATAATTTTCAATTTTCAGAACTTCAATGGTCCACAGAAGGACACGGGATACAAACTAACACAATTTATGACCGACTGGACCGAATATAAACAACTGAGGTTTGCCATATGCTGTTTTGGTAAAAAAAAACCGGGCTTCTCGGGAAAAAACTCCAAAACACGGAAAAAATTTGCTTCGGTCGGTTCTCGTCGTAGGAATTGGGGGAGTACATTTACTCCTGGTTACTGCTCAGACCCCGTCTGAAAAAATTTGAGTGAAATAAATTGTAACATAAGAAATAACAAATAACGGGTGGGAAGGGTGGGATGAGACCCTTAGGGTCTCATCCGTTATTTAAATATATAATCCTAATTACCGTTCGGGATCGCTGAGCGATCCCTCTGGTAATTTTCAATTATATATCGAAAGTAACTACTTTCGACCCTAAGGGTGATTTCAAAGTAGTTCAATTTATTAGTATTAAACCTGATCATGCCGGAATACCGCCGGAACAATCGAAGGCGCAATCACTCTTTTGTAAAATCTACCGAAAGTAGATTCAGACTTCCAATGACCGGCCTTCAAGATCTCATCAGTCGATATTCCCGACGCTGAAGCCTTCGAAGCGGCCGCTCCTCGTGTGGAATGTGCTTTAAAAATTGACGTGTCCACTCCGGATACATTGAGCGCGGAGCGTATCCATTTACTCATAGTGTTGGCTGTAACACCCGCATGGGGTGCAATGGTCGACACGAATAGCTGTTTAATGTTTGATTCCCTAATCGTAGACGTGCGATCAACGTAGGCTTTGAGAGCTTGAACCGGGCAGCAATTCGCATCCAATAGTTTAGGGATAATGACGGACTGCAATGGACCCCCGCGCTGTGATTTTCTTAGTCTTAGCAGAGTGAATTTGACATCGTCTTCCGAAAAGATAACCGACTGATAGTCGATGGCGGCCAGCTCCGAAACACGGAGAAGCGATGCCAAGGCCAGCAAAACCGCTGTCTTCTTCGTCAATGATGGGAGGGGAATAAACGCATTGTTGCCTAACTTGGACATGTAATTAATAACTACGCTCGGGTCCCACGCATAGTTATATCTTGGTTTAGGGGGATTCAAATTATAGCACCCATTAAGTAGGCTTTTAACAAGAGGGTGGATTCTGATTGGGTGTCCGTCGACGGTCGGTAAGGTTTTTGACAACATAGACCTATGAATGTTTACTGAACTATACGATTTACCGTCCCGGTGCAACCCCGATAAAAACTCTAGGATTGAAACTAGAGGGACCGACAAGGGATTTTCGTTCCTTGAAAAACACCAATCGTTCCAATTTCTCCAAGCCGACTCGTATGTCGAGTGCGTATTGGTGCGGTTACCGGCCAAGAGAAGTTCGACCAACGACTCCGAAAATCCCTCCCGTCGGAAATATCGCCGGATAATTTCCAAGCGGCTAGCTGTAGCGAGCCGGTTAACAACAGAGGGGCGTCTCGCCCGTTGCTGATTTCAGCAGATCGTGAGAAGGAACAAGAAGGATCGGGACGTCGCATGCCAATTCCAGGAGGACCGGAAACCATGGTTGAGATGGCCAGACTGGACAAATCATAAGTAAATTAGCCTTTTCCCTCCTGAGCTTCTCCAAACATTTAGGTATTAAAGAGAATGGCGGGAATGCATAACCGGAATGGTTAAGCCAGTTTAGCGAAAAGGCATTAACGGCGGCGGCACCTGGTTGCGGACGCCAGGAAACAAACAATGGTAGCTGAGTGTTCCAGTGCGAGCTGAAGAGATCTATATCTACCGGCCATATTAATTGAAGCTCATTGAATACCGAATGTTTCAACTTCCAATCGCTTGTATCTCCAGCCGCTCGCGATTCCCTATCTGCCTCCACGTTCATCACTCCAGGAAGATGAACCGCCTCGATCTTTAGGTCTCTTTGCTCACAAAATTCAACCAGTGACTTCGCAACGGCTGTCAGCTCACTTGATCTTGTCCCCCCCCCCCCTTTGTTCATGTAACAGACGGCTGTGGAATTATCCAAAAACATTCGAATGGAAAGACCTCGGGCTTTTTCTGCAAATGATTGCAGCGCATATAGAGCTCCAATGAGCTCGAGGCTATTAATATGGAGATCTGCTTGTTCTGATGTCCATGGGCCTCGTGTTGTAACACCGTCGCAAACCGCCCCCCAGCCGGATATCGAGGCGTCGGAAAAAATCTCGATATCGGGACTTCGAGGGAAAAAATCCTTCCCGTTTGAGCTTTCCAGGTTGAAAAGCCACCACTCCAAGTCAGCAACAGATCCAGGGGAAAGCGTAAGCTTTACGCTAAGGTCGTTACGTACCTTCTGGGACTCAGTGATATAAAAGCGTTGCATGCTTCTATAATGTGACTGCGCGAAAGGAATTGTCGGGATGGCCCACGTAAAATTTCCGAGAATGGAAGCGATGGTGCGTAGCGAAACTATGCCATCCGCCAGTGCTTTTCTGCACATATTCTTAACGTCTTCTACCTTTGCCGAAGGCAGTGAGAAAGACAATCTATTGGAATCTACTACCATTCCCAAATATTCAATCGTTTGAGTTGGAACGGTGACGGATTTGTCCCAATTGAATAAAAAACCTAATGCATTTAATAGGTCTAGTACGGTTTTCAAATCTGCGCGCGTACCGTTCTCGATTTCGTTCATAACCAAAAAGTCGTCAAGGTATACTACTAGCCTTATTCCCTGCTTCCTAAAAAAGGCTACCACCACTTTTAGGATTTTGGTGAAAATTCTTGGGGCGGGCGCGAGACCAAATGCCATACATTTAAATTGAAAAATACGCCCTTCCCATTTAAAGCGAAGAAACTTCTGCTGGGGACAGTAGACCGGTACCGTTAAATACGCATCCTTTAAATCTAATTTAACGAACCAATCCCCCTTCCTGACCAAAGAACGAACGGTTTCTAGGTTTTCCATCTTAAAATGTTCGTATTTTATGAACTTGTTCAGTGATTTCAAATTGACGATCGGTCTGAAACCATCAACCTTCTTCGGTACACAAAAGAAAGTACAAATGAAACCCCCCGACTCGTCAGTGATCTCTTTAACCGCCCCTTTTTTCAATAAACTCGAAATTTCCGCCTGGCAAACAGCTCGCATCTCGTCTGACATTACCACATCACGCGGTGATGAGCGCTGGAATGGTTCTGAAAAAAAATCGATCTTAAGGCCGTTGGATATCGTCTTCAAAACCCAGGGATCGTCGGTAATTTCTGACCATTTGTCAGCGAAAACACTTAATCGAGCGCCCACTTTACGACTAATCGATACGATGGGGTGCGCTTGAATGTTACAGGGGGTCAAAAACTCGTACCTTCTTTGGTTGGGATTCCCGCGTCCGCGACCGCCTCTGGGATCGCCCCCTCCTCTCCGTCCTCTCGCTCTACTGCCGCGTTCATATTGGTGCCCGCCGTAGTGAGTATGACGTGTTGACGGAGGTATCAGCTGGTCACGTCTGGTCGACCGAACTGGATTTCTGCGGTCTGTGGCAGCCACCGCTTTGTCCCTTCTTGCTAGTGTCTCATCTTGATTCGCTTCGGTCAGCATCTTTTCAAGGAAACGGCCGGTGAAAAGGAGCTCGCGGGCCTCCTTACCGGTACAAAAAGCAGCTATCGTCTTTCAAAAGGTATTCCACTCTGGGGTCCGTAAAATGCACAACAGACTCACACCGTTTCTTTGAAACGTGGGCAAAAGCACGACCCCACTGCTGCAAGGCCGCCTGGACCGAGCGGCGCATATCACTTGTCGTAGCCTCTTCCATTTTAGCCAGCCGAGCATAAAGGTCAATCAAAGGGGGACCGATGTCCATGATTTTCAGCTGGGTTCTAATTAAAGCTTCTTCCTTTACATTGACCGCTTTCAAAACGCCTTTATCCTTAGATCAGCGACTCATCCATGCATCCAGCTTGGGAGGCATAAGTGAGAAGTCACTCACCTCGTACACTAGTGGAAATTCTTTTGAAGTCCACTTGGACTGTTCGGTTGAAACGCCGACGGATAAAAGTGACGCTATTTCATCACAGATTGCTTTGGGTACCACTGGTGGAGGCGAAGCGTTAATGACGGCAACTACGTCTTCGACCCGCCTAGGATCTGAGCCCTGATTACCATTGGATGGGCCTGTCACTGACTGCGCTTCTTCTGAGAGGGTCGGTAACTCGACGGATATCGGCGACTGATCCGTCGTAAAACGAACGCCAGTTTGCGGGCGCCAAGGGCGACCGCGATCAATTGCCCCCGCGTGATCGTACTCAGCCCAGTCGTCTTCTCTTGGGGTATCACTGTAATACTCATCCTCTGGCTCAGCTTCACTGTGAGTCGGGTAGGATCGGGGGTCATAGTCACACTCGAAATAAGCGTCATAAGCACTAGCAGGATCACGAATGTAAAGGTCTTGATCAGCCGGTGGGCCCCGAATGTCGCCCTCGTCAAGATACTGAACAGGCGGATACTGAACAGGCGGTTACTGAACATTCGGATCGACGTACCGTGGACGCCTCAAAGGCGATCTCTCACGAAAGCTAGGGTAACAAAATCTCTCCCTGTCGTCCGAGCGGAAACGAGTGCGATTATCAAAAACTGAACGGGAACGATCCCAACTGTCTAACTCATAAAATCGCCCGTTTGCGAAATAGTCGACGCGAGAATCAACGTGTTCGGCACGTGGGTCCCTTGGACCACGAGAAAAATTTTGCGACGACATTCTACCGTAAGAGCTAGAAAAAGTCTGAAGAAAAGAGGGCGTTGCAGGGGTGAGGTAAGAAAACTTTGAAAGAGCTAGAATATACTTCGTCTACACCCTTAGGGTCGAAAGTAGTTACTTTCGATATATAATACACTGTTATACCACGAGTTTTTACTTCTATATGTAAACAGGATCAAATATACTTGTATTCAATGTTAATACACTGCTATATTATGAGTTTATACTCCTACATGTAAACAAAATCAAATATACTTGTATTCAATATAAATACACTGTGATACCATGAGTTTTTACTTCTATATGTAAACAGGAACAAATATACTTGTATTAAATGTACATACACTGTTATAGCATGAGTTTTTACTTCTATATGTAAACACGATCAAATATACTTGTATTCAATGTGAATACACTGTTATATTATCAGTTTATACTTCTACGTGTAAACAGAATCGAATATACTTCTATTCAATGTGAATACACTGTTATACCATGAGTTTTTACTTCTATATGTAAACAAAATCAAATATACTTGTATTCACTGTGAATACACTGTTATATTATGAGTTTCTACTTCTACATGTAAACAGAATCCAATATACTTGTATTCAATGTGAATACACTGTGATACCATGAGTTTTAACTTCTATATGTAAAGAGGATCAAATATACTTGTATTCAATGTGAATACACTGTGATACCATGAGTTTTTATTTCTATATGTAAAAAGGATCAAATATACTTGTATTCAATGTGAATACACTGTTATATTATGAGTTTATACTTCTACATGTAAACAGAATAAAATATCCTTCTATTCAATGTGAATACACTGTTATACCATGACTTTTTACTTCTATATGTAAACAGGATCAAATATACTTGTATTCAATGTGAATTCATTGTTATATTATGAGATTATACTTCTACATGTAAACAGAATCAAATATACTTGTATTCAATGTGAATACACTGTTATATTATGAGTTTATACTACTTCATGTAAACAGAATCAAATATACTTGTATTCAATGTGAATACACTGTGATACCATGAGTTTTTACTTCAATATGTAAACAGGATCAAATATACTTGTATTCAATGTGAATACACTGTTATACCATGAGTATTTACTTCTATATGTAAACAGGATCAAATATACTTGTATTCAATGTGAATACACTGTTATATTATGAGTTTATACTTTTACATGTAAACAGAATCAAATATACTTGTATTCAATGTGAATACACTGTGATACCATGAGTTTTAACTTCTATATGTAAAAAGGAATAAATATACTTGTATTCAATGTGAATACACTGTGATACCATGAGTTTTTACTTCTATATGTAATCAGGATCAAATATACTTGTATTCAATGTGAATACACTTTTATACCATGAGTTTTTACTTCTATATGTAAACAGGATCAAATATACTTGTATTCAATGTGAATACACTGTTATATTATGAGTTTATACTTCTACATGTAAACAGAATCAAATATACTTGTATTCAATATAAATACACTGTGATACCATGAGTTTTTACTTCTATATGTAAACAGGAACAAATATACTTGTATTCAATGTACATACACTGTTATAGCATGAGTTTGTACTTCTATATGTAAACAGGATCAAATATACTTGTATTCAATGTGAATACACTGTTATATTATCAGTTTATACTTCTACGTGTAAACAGAATCAAATATACTTCTATTTAATGTGAATACACTATTATACCATGAGTTTTTACTTCTATATGTAAACAAAATCAAATATACTTGTATTCAATGTGAATACACTGTTATATTATGAGTTTATACTTCTACATGTAAACAGAATCAAATATACTTGTATTCAATGTGAATACACTGTTATACCATGAGTTTTTTTTTCTATTTGTAAACAGGATCAAATATACTTGTATCTAATGTGAATACACTGTTATATTATAAGTTTGTACTTCTACATGTAAACAGAATCAAATATACTTGTATTCAATGTGAATACACTGTGAAACCATGAGTTTTAACTTCTATATGTAAAGAGGATAAAATATACTTGTATTCAATGTGAATACACTGTGATACTATGAGTTTTTACTTCTATATGTAAACAGGATCAAATATACTTGTATTCAATGTGAATACACTGTTATATCATGGGTTTTTACTTCTATATGTAAACAGGATCAAATATACTTGTATTCAATGTGAATACACAGTTATATTGTATGTTTATACTTCTACATGTAAACAGAATCAAACATACTTGTATTCAATGTGAATACACTGTTTTACCATCAGTTTTTACTTCTATTTGTAAACAGGATCAAATATACTTGTATTCAATGTGAATACACTGTGATACTATGAGTTTTAACTTCTATATGTAAAAAGGATCAAATATACTTGTATTCAATGTGAATACACTGTGATACCATGAGTTTTTACTTCTATATGTATACAGGATCAAATATACTTGTATTCAATGTGAATACACCGTGATACCATGAGTTTTTACTTCTATATGTAAACAGGATCAAATATACTTGTATTCAATGTGAATACACTGTTATATTATGAGTATATACTTCTACATGTAAACAGAATCAAATATACTGGTATTCAATGTGAACACACTGTGATACCATGAGTTTTTACTTCTATATGTAAAGAGGATCAAATATACTTGTATTCAATGTGAATACACTGTTATACCATGAATTTTTACTTCTATATGTAAACAGGAACAAATATACTTGTATTCAATGTACATACACTGTTATAGCATGAGTTTGTACTTCTATATGTAAACAGGAACAAATATACTTGTATTCAATGTACATACACTGTTATAGCATGAGTTTGTACTTCTATATGTAAACAGGATCAAATATACTTGTATTCAATGTGAATACACTGTTATATTATCAGTTTATACTTCTACGTGTAAACAGAATCAAATATACTTCTATTCAATGTGAATACACTATTATACCATGAGTTTTTACTTCTATATGTAAACAAAATCAAATATACTTGTATTCAATGTGAATACACTGTTATATTATGAGTTTCTACTTCTACATGTAAACAGAATCAAATATACTTGTATTCAATGTGAATACACTGTTATACCATGAGTTTTTTTTTCTATTTGTAAACAGGATCAAATATACTTGTATCTAATGTGAATACACTGTTATATTATGAGTTTGTACTTCTACATGTAAACAGAATCAAATATACTTGTATTCAATGTGAATACACTGTGAAACCATGAGTTTTAACTTCTATATGTAAAGAGGATAAAATATACTTGTATTCAATGTGAATACACTGTGATACCATGAGTTTTTACTTCTATATGTAAACAGGATCAAATATACTTGTATTCAATGTGAATACACTGTTATATCATGGGTTTTTACTTCTATATGTAAACAGGATCAAATATACTTGTATTCAATGTGAATACACAGTTATATTGTATGTTTATACTTCTACATGTAAACAGAATCAAACATACTTGTATTCAATGTGAATACACTGTTATACCATCAGTTTTTACTTCTATTTGTAAACAGGATCAAATATACTTGTATTCAATGTGAATACACTGTGATACAATGAGTTTTAACTTCTATATGTAAAAAGGATCAAATATACTTGTATTCAATGTGAATACACTGTGATACCATGAGTTTTTACTTCTATATGTATACAGGATCAAATATACTTGTATTCAATGTGAATACACCGTGATACCATGAGTTTTTACTTCTATATGTAAACAGGATCAAATATACTTGTATTCAATGTGAATACACTGTTATACCATGAGTTTTTCTTCTATATGTAAACAGGATCAAATATACTTGTATTCAATGTGAATACACTGTTATATTATGAGTATATACTTCTACATGTAAACAGAATCAAATATACTGGTATTTAATGTGAACACACTGTGATACCATGAGTTTTTACTTCTATATGTAAAGAGGATCAAATATACTTGTATTCAATGTGAATACACTGTTATACCATGAGTTTTTACTTCTATATGTAAACAGGATCAAATATACTTGTATTCAATGTGAATACACTGTTATATTATGAGTTTCTACTTCTACATGTAAACAGAATCAAATATACTTGTATTCAATGTGAATACACTCTTATACCATGAGTTTTTACTTCTATTTGTAAACAGGATCAAATATACTTGTATCTAATGTGAATACACTGTTATATTATGAGTTTGTACTTCTACATGTAAACAGAATGAAATATACTTGTATTCAATGTGAATACACTGTGATACCATGAGTTTTAACTTCTATATGTAAAGAGGATCAAATATACTTGTATTCAATGTGAATACACTGTGATACCATGAGTTTTTATTTCTATATGTAAACAGGATCAAATATACTTGTATTCAATGTGAATACACTGTTATATTATGAGTTTATACTTCTACATGTAAACAGAATCAAATATCCTTCTATTCAATGTGAATACACTGTTATACCATGACTTTTTACTTCTATATGTAAACAGGATCAAATATACTTGTAACAAATGTGAATTCATTGTTATATTATGAGATTATTCTTCTACATGTAAACAGAATCAAATATACTTGTATTCAATGTGAATACACTGTTATATTATGAGTTTATACTTCTTCATGTAAACAGAATCAAATATACTTGTATTCAATGTGAATACACTGTGATACCATGAGTTTTTACTTCAATATGTAAACAGGATCAAATATACTTGTATTCAATGTGAATACACTGTTATACCATGAGTTTTTACTTCTACATGTAAACAGGATCAAATATACTTGTATTCAATGTGAATACACTGTTATATTATGAGTTTATACTTCTACATGTAAACAGAATCAAATATACTTGTATTCAATGTGAATACACTGTGATACCATGAGTTTTAACTTCTATATGTAAAAAGGAATAAATATACTAATATTCAATGTGAATACACTGTGATACCATGAGTTTTTACTTCTATATGTAATCAGGATCAAATATACTTGTATTCAATGTGAATACACTGTTATACCATGAGTTTTTTCTTCTATATGTAAAGAGGATCAAATATACTTCTATTCAATGTGAATACACTATTATATTATGAGTTTATACTTCTACATGTAAACAGAATCAAATATACTTGTATTCAATGTGAATACACTGTTATACCATGAGTTTTTACTTCTATTTGTAAACAGGATCAAATATACTTGTATCTAATGTGAATACACTGTTATATTATAAGTTTGTACTTCTACATGTAAACAGAATCAAATATACTTGTATTCAATGTGATTACACTGTGATACCATGAGTTTTAACTTCTATAGGTAAAGAGGATCAAATATACTTGTATTCAATGTGAATACACTGTGATACCATGAGTTTTTACTTCTATATGTAAACAGGATCAAATATACTTGTATTCAATGTGAATACACTGTTATATTATGAGTTTATACTTCTACATGTAAACAGAATCAAATATCCTTCAATTCAATGTGAATACACTGTTATACAATGACTTTTTACTTCTATATGTAAACATGATTAAATATACTTGTATTCAATGTGAATTCATTGTTATATTATGAGATTATACTTCTACATGTAAACAGAATCAAACATACTTGTATTCAATGTGAATACACTGTTATATTATGAGTTTATACTTCTACATGTAAACAGGATCAAATATACTTGTATTCAATGTGAATACACTGTTATATTATCAGTTTATACTTCTACGTGTAAACAGAATCAAATATACTTCTATTCAATGTGAATACACTATTATACCATGAGTTTTTACTTCTATATGTAAACAAAATCAAATATACTTGTATTCAATGTGAATACACTGTTATATTATGAGTTTCTACTTCTACATGTAAACAGAATCAAATATACTTGTATTCAATGTGAATACACTGTTATACCATGAGTTTTTTTTTCTATTTGTAAACAGGATCAAATATACTTGTATCTAATGTGAATACACTGTTATATTATAAGTTTGTACTTCTACATGTAAACAGAATCAAATATACTTGTATTCAATGTGAATACACTGTGAAACCATGAGTTTTAACTTCTATATGTAAAGAGGATAAAATATACTTGTATTCAATGTGAATACACTGTGATACCATGAGTTTTTACTTCTATATGTAAACAGGATCAAATATACTTGTATTCAATGTGAATACACTGTTATATCATGGGTTTTTACTTCTATATGTAAACAGGATCAAATATACTTGTATTCAATGTGAATACACAGTTATATTGTATGTTTATACTTCTACATGTAAACAGAATCAAACATACTTGTATTCAATGTGAATACACTGTTATACCATCAGTTTTTACTTCTATTTGTAAACAGGATCAAATATACTTGTATTCAATGTGAATACACTGTGATACAATGAGTTTTAACTTCTATATGTAAAAAGGATCAAATATACTTGTATTCAATGTGAATACACTGTGATACCATGAGTTTTTACTTCTATATGTATACAGGATCAAATATACTTGTATTCAATGTGAATACACCGTGATACCATGAGTTTTTACTTCTATATGTAAACAGGATCAAATATACTTGTATTCAATGTGAATACACTGTTATACCATGAATTTTTCTTCTATATGTAAACAGGATCAAATATACTTGTATTCAATGTGAATACACTGTTATATTATGAGTATATACTTCTACATGTAAACAGAATCAAATATACTGGTATTTAATGTGAACACACTGTGATACCATGAGTTTTTACTTCTATATGTAAAGAGGATCAAATATACTTGTATTCAATGTGAATACACTGTTATACCATGAATTTTTACTTCTATATGTAAACAGGATCAAATATACTTGTATTCAATGTGAATACACTGTTATATTATGAGTTTCTACTTCTACATGTAAACAGAATCAAATATACTTGTATTCAATGTGAATACACTCTTATACCATGAGTTTTTACTTCTATTTGTAAACAGGATCAAATATACTTGTATCTAATGTGAATACACTGTTATATTATAAGTTTGTACTTCTACATGTAAACAGAATGAAATATACTTGTATTCAATGTGAATACACTGTGATACCATGAGTTTTAACTGCTATATGTAAAGAGGATCAAATATACTTGTATTCAATGTGAATACACTGTGATACCATGAGTTTTTATTTCTATATGTAAACAGGATCAAATATACTTGTATTCAATGTGAATACACTGTTATATTATGAGTTTATACTTCTACATGTAAACAGAATCAAATATCCTTCTATTCAATGTGAATACACTGTTATACCATGACTTTTTACTTCTATATGTAAACAGGATCAAATATACTTGTAACAAATGTGAATTCATTGTTATATTATGAGATTATTCTTCTACATGTAAACAGAATCAAATATACTTGTATTCAATGTGAATACACTGTTATATTATGAGTTTATATTTCTTCATGTAAACAGAATCAAATATACTTGTATTCAATGTGAATACACTGTGATACCATGAGTTTTTACTTCAATATGTAAACAGGATCAAATATACTTGTATTCAATGTGAATACACTGTTATACCATGAGTTTTTACTTCTACATATAAACAGGATCAAATATACTTGTATTCAATGTGAATACACTGTTATATTATGAGTTTATACTTCTACATGTAAACAGAATCAAATATACTTGTATTCAATGTGAATACACTGTGATACCATGAGTTTTAACTTCTATATGTAAAAAGGAATAAATATACTAATATTCAATGTGAATACACTGTGATACCATGAGTTTTTACTTCTATATGTAAACAGGATCAAATATACTTGTATTCAATGTGAATACACTGTTATACCATGAGTTTTTTCTTCTATATGTAAAGAGGATCAAATATACTTCTATTCAATGTGAATACACTGTTATATTATGAGTTTATACTTCTACATGTAAACAGAATCAAATATACTTGTATTCAATGTGAATACACTGTTATACCATGAGTTTTTACTTCTATTTGTAAACAGGATCAAATATACTTGTATCTAATGTGAATACACTGTTATATTATGAGTTTGTACTTCTACATGTAAACAGAATCAAATATACTTGTATTCAATGTGATTACACTGTGATACCATGAGTTTTAACTTCTATAGGTAAAGAGGATCAAATATACTTGTATTCAATGTGAATACACTGTGATACCATGAGTTTTTACTTCTATATGTAAACAGGATCAAATATACTTGTATTCAATGTGAATACACTGTTATATTATGAGTTTATACTTCTACATGTAAACAGAATCAAATATCCTTCAATTCAATGTGAATACACTGTTATACAATGACTTTTTACTTCTATATGTAAACATGATTAAATATACTTGTATTCAATGTGAATTCATTGTTATATTATGAGATTATACTTCTACATGTAAACAGAATCAAATATACTTGTATTCAATGTGAATACACTGTGATACCATGAGTTTTTACTTCAATATGTAAACAGGATCAAATATACTTGTATTCAATGTGAATACACTGTTATACCATGAGTTTTTACTTCTATATGTAAACAGGATCAAATTTACTTGTATTCAATGTGAATACACTGTTATATTATGAGTTTATACTTCTACATGTTAACAGAATCAAATATACTTGTATTCAATGTAAATACACTGTGATACCATTAGTTTTTACTTCTATATGTAAACAGGAACAAATATACTTGTTATCAATGTACATACACTGTTATAGCATGAGTTTTTACTTCTATATGTAAACAGGATCAAATATACTTGTATTCAATGTGAATACACTGTTATATTATGAGTTTATATTTCTACATGTAAACAGAATCAAATATCCTTCTATTCAATGTGAATACACTGTTATACCATGATTTTTTACTTCTATATGTAAACAGGATCAAATATACTTGTATTCAATGTGAATACACTGTAATATTATGAGTTTATACTTCTACATGTAAACAGAATCAAATATACTTGTATTCAATGTGAATACACTGTGATACCATGAGTTTTTACTTCTATATGTAAACAGGATCAAATATACTTTTATTCAATGTGAATACACTGTTATACCATGAGTATTTACTTCTATATGTAAACAGGATCAAATATACTTGTATTCAATGTGAATACACTGTTATATTATGAGTTTATACTTCTACATGTAAACAGAATCAAATATACTTGTATTCAATGTAAATACACTGTGATACAATGAATTTTTACTTCTATATGTAAACAGGAACAAATATACTTGTATTCAATGTACATACACTGTTATAGCATGAGTTTTTACTTCTATATGTAAACAGGATCAAATATACTTGTATTCAATGTGAATACACTGTTATATTATGAGTTTATACTTCTACATGTAAACAGAATCAAATATCCTTCTATTAAATGTGAATACACTGTTATACCATGATATTTTACTTCTATATGTAAACAGGATCAAATATACTTGTATTCAATGTGAATCCATTGTTATATTATGAGATTATACTTCTAAATGTAAACAGAATCAAATATACTTGTATTCAATGTGAATACACTGTTATATTATGAGTTTATACATCTACATGTAAACAGAATCAAATATACTTGTATTCAATGTGAATACACTGTGATTCCATGAGTTTTTACTTCTATATGTAAACAGGATCAAATATACTTGTATTCAATGTAAATACACTGTTATACCATGAGTTAATACTTCTACATGTAAACAGATCAAATATACTTGTATTCAATGTGAATACACTGTTATACCATGATTTTACTTCAATTAGTAAACATAAATAACTGTATTCAATGGAATACACTGTTATACCATGAGTTTTACTCTACATGTAAACAGCATAAATATACTTGTATTCAATGTGAATACACTGTTATACCATGAGTTTTTACTTCTATATGTAAACAGGATCAAATATACTTGTATTCAATGTAAATACACTGTTATATTATAAGTTAATACTTCTACATGTAAACAGAATCAAATATACTTGTATTCAATGTGAATACACTGTGATACCATGAGTTTTTACTTCTATATGTAAACAGGATCAAATATACTTGTATTCAATGTGAATACACTGTTATACCATGAGTATTTACTTCTATATGTAAACAGGATCAAATATACTTGTATTCAATGTGAATACACTGTTATATTATGAGTTTATACTTCTTCATGTAAACAGAATCAAATATACTTGTATTCAATGTGAATACACTGTGATACCATGAGTTTTTACTTCAATATGTAAACAGGATCAAATATACTTGTATTCAATGTGAATACACTGTTATACCATGAGTTTTTACTTCTACATATAAACAGGATCAAATATACTTGTATTCAATGTGAATACACTGTTATATTATGAGTTTATACTTCTACATGTAAACAGAATCAAATATACTTGTATTCAATGTGAATACACTGTGATACCATGAGTTTTAACTTCTATATGTAAAAAGGAATAAATATACTTGTATTCAATGTGAATACACTGTGATACCATGAGTTTTTACTTCTATATGTAATCAGGATCAAATATACTTGTATTCAATGTGAATACACTGTTATACCATGAGTTTTTACTTCTATATGTAAAGAGGATCAAATATACTTCTATTCAATGTGAATACACTGTTATATTATGAGTTTATACTTCTACATGTAAACAGAATCAAATATACTTGTATTCAATGTGAATACACTGTTATACCATGAGTTTTTACTTCTATTTGTAAACAGGATCAAATATACTTGTATCTAATGTGAATACACTGTTATATTATAAGTTTGTACTTCTACATGTAAACAGAATCAAATATACTTGTATTCAATGTGATTACACTGTGATACCATGAGTTTTAACTTCTATAGGTAAAGAGGATCAAATATACTTGTATTCAATGTGAATACACTGTGATACCATGAGTTTTTACTTCTATATGTAAACAGGATCAAATATACTTGTATTCAATGTGAATACACTGTTATATTATGAGTTTATACTTCTACATGTAAACAGAATCAAATATCCTTCAATTCAATGTGAATACACTGTTATACAATGACTTTTTACTTCTATATGTAAACAGGATTAAATATACTTGTATTCAATGTGAATTCATTGTTATATTATGAGATTATACTTCTACATGTAAACAGAATCAAACATACTTGTATTCAATGTGAATACACTGTTATATTATGAGTTTATACTTCTACATGTAAACAGAATCAAATATACTTGTATTCAATGTGAATACACTGTGATACCATGAGTTTTTACTTCAATATGTAAAAAGGATCAAATATACTTGTATTCAATGTGAATACACTGTTATACCATGAGTTTTTACTTCTATATGTAAACAGGATCAAATTTACTTGTATTCAATGTGAATACACTGTTATATTATGAGTTTATACTTCTACATGTTAACAGAATCAAATATACTTGTATTCAATGTAAATACACTGTGATACCATTAGTTTTTACTTCTATATGTAAACAGGAACAAATATACTTGTTATCAATGTACATACACTGTTATAGCATGAGTTTTTACTTCTATATGTAAACAGGATCAAATATACTTGCATTCAATGTGAATACACTGTTATATTATGAGTTTATATTTCTACATGTAAACAGAATCAAATATCCTTCTATTCAATGTGAATACACTGTTATACCATGATTTTTTACTTCTATATGTAAACAGGATCAAATATACTTGTATTCAATGTGAATACACTGTAATATTATGAGTTTATACTTCTACATGTAAACAGAATCAAATATACTTGTATTCAATGTGAATACACTGTGATACCATGAGTTTTTACTTCTATATGTAAACAGGATCAAATATACTTTTATTCAATGTGAATACACTGTTATACCATGAGTATTTACTTCTATATGTAAACAGGATCAAATATACTTGTATTCAATGTGAATACACTGTTATATTATGAGTTTATACTTCTACATGTAAACAGAATCAAATATACTTGTATTCAATGTAAATACACTGTGATACAATGAATTTTTACTTCTATATGTAAACAGGAACAAATATACTTGTATTCAATGTACATACACTGTTATATGAGTTTTTACTTCTATATGTAAACAGGATCAAATATACTTGTATTCAATGTGAATACACTGTTATATTATGAGTTTATACTTCTACATGTAAACAGAATCAAATATCCTTCTATTAAATGTGAATACACTGTTATACCATGATATTTTACTTCTATATGTAAACAGGATCAAATATACTTGTATTCAATGTGACTCCATTGTTATATTATGAGATTATACTTCTAAATGTAAACAGAATCAAATATACTTGTATTCAATGTGAATACACTGTTATATTATGAGTTTATACTTCTACATGTAAACAGAATCAAATATACTTGTATTCAATGTGAATACACTGTGATTCCATGAGTTTTTACTTCTATATGTAAACAGGATCAAATATACTTGTATTCAATGTAAATACACTGTTATATCATGAGTTTATACTTCTACATGTAAACAGAATCAAATATACTTGTATTCAATGTGAATACACTGTGATACCATGAGTTTTTACTTCTATATGTAAACAGGATCAAATATACTTGTATTCAATGTGAATACACTGTTATACCATGAGAATTTACTTCTATATGTAAACAGGATCAAATATACTTGTATTCAATGTGAATACACTGTTATATTATGAGTTTATACTTCTACATGTAAACAGAATAAAATATACTTGTATTCAATGTAAATACACTGTGATACAATGAGTTTTTACTTCTATATGTAAACAGGAACAAATATACTTGTATTCAATGTACATACACTGTTATAGCATGAGTTTTTACTTCTATATGTAAACAGGATCAAATATACTTGTATTCAATGTGAATACACTGTTATATTATGAGTTTATACTTCTACATGTAAACAGAATCAAATATCCTTCTATTAAATTTGAATACACTGTTATACCATGATTTTTACTTCTATATGTAAACAGGATCAAATATACTTGTATTCAATGTGAATCCATTGTTATATTATGAGATTATACTTCTAAATGTAAACAGAATCAAATATACTTGTATTCAATGTAAATACACTGTTATATTATGAGTTTATACTTCTACATGTAAACAGAATCAAATATACTTGTATTCAATGTGAATACACTGTGATACCATGAGTTTTTACTTCTATATGTAAACAGGATCAAATATACTTGTATTCAATGTGAATACACTGTTATATTATGAGTTTATACTTCTACATGTAAACAGAATCAAATATACTTGTATTCAATGTGAATACACTGTGATACCATGAGTTTTAACTTCTATATGTAAAAAGGATCAAATATACTTGTATTTAATTGAATACACTGTGATACCATGAGTTTTTACTTCTATATGTAAACAGGATCAAATATACTTGTATTCAATGTGAATACACTGTTATACCATGAGTTTCTACTTCTATATTTAAACAGGATCAAATATACTTGTATTCAATGTGAATACACTGTTATATTATGATTTTATACTTCTACATGTAAACAGAATCAAATATACTTGTATTCAATGTGAATACACTGTTATACCATGAGTTTTTACTTCTATATGTAAACAGGATCAAATATACTTGTATTCAATGTCAATACACTGTTTTATTATGAGTTTTTACTTCTACATGTAAACAGAATCAAATATACTTGTATTCAATGTGAATACACTGTTAAACCATAAGTTTTTACTTCTATATGTAAACAGGATCAAATATACTTGTATTTAATGTAAATACACCTTTCTATTATGAATTTATACTTCTACATGTAAACAGATTCAAATATACTTGTATTCAATGTGAATACACTGTTATATTATGAGTTTATACTTCTACATGTAAACAGAATCAAATATACTTGTATTCAATGTGAATACACTGTGATACCATGAGTTTTTACTTCTATATGTAAACAGGATCAAATATACTTGTATTCAATGTGAATACACTGTTATACTATGAGTTTATACTTCTGCATGTAAACAGAATCAAATATACTTGTATTCAATGTGAATACACTGTCATACCATGAGTTTTAACTTCTATATGTAAACAGGATCAAATATACTTGTATTCAATGTGAATACACTGTGATACCATGAGTTTTTACTTTTATATGTAAACAGGATCAAATATACTTGTATTCAATGTGAATACGCTATTATATTATGAGTTTATACTTCTACATGTAAACAGGATCAAATATACTTGTATTCAATGTGAATACACTGTTATATTATGAGTTTATACTTCTACATGTAAACAGAATCAAATATACTTGTAGTCAATGTGAATCCACTGTGATACCATGAGTTTTAACTTCAATATGTTAACAGGATCAAATATACTTGTATTCAATGTGAATACACTGTTATATTATGAGTTTATACTTATTCATGTAAACAGAATCAAATATACTTGTATTCAATGTGAATACACTGTTATACCATGAGTTTTAACTTCTATATGTAAAGAGGATCAAATATACTTGTATTCAATGTGAATACACTGTGATACCATGAGTTTTTACTTCTATATGTAAACAGGATCAAATATACTTGTATCTAATGTGAATACACTGTTATATTATAAGTTTGTACTTCTACATGTAAACAGAATAAAATATACTTGTATTCAATGTGAATACACTGTCATACCATGAGTTTTAACTTCTATATGTAAAGAGGATCAAATATACTTGTATTCAATGTGAATACACTGTGATACCATGAGTTTTTACTTCTATATGTAAACAGGATCAAATATACTTGTATTCAATGTGAATACACTGTTATATTATGAGTTTATACTTCTACATGTAAACAGAATCAAATATCCTTCTATTCAATGTGAATACACTGTTATACCATGACTTTTTACTTCTATATGTAAACAGGATCAAATATACTTGTATTCAATGTGAATTCATTGTTATATTATGAGATTATACTTCTACATGTAAACAGAATCAAATATACTTGTATTCAATGTGAATACACTGTTATATTATGAGTTTATACTTCTACATGTAAACAGAATCAAATATACTTGTAGTCAATGTGAATACACTGTGATACCATGAGTTTTAACTTCAATATGTTAACAGGATCAAATATACTTGTATTCAATGTGAATACACTGTTATATTATGAGTTTATACTTATTCATGTAAACAGAATCAAATATACTTGTATTCAATGTGAATACACTGTTATACCATGAGTTTTAACTTCTATATGTAAAGAGGATCAAATATACTTGTATTCAATGTGAATACACTGTGATACCATGAGTTTTTACTTCTATATGTAAACAGGATCAAATATACTTGTATCTAATGTGAATACACTGTTATATTATAAGTTTGTACTTCTACATGTAAACAGAATAAAATATACTTGTATTCAATGTGAATACACTGTCATACCATGAGTTTTAGCTTCTATATGTAAAGAGGATCAAATATACTTGTATTCAATGTGAATACACTGTGATACCATGAGTTTTTACTTCTATATGTAAACAGGATCAAATATACTTGTATTCAATGTGAATACACTGTTATATTATGAGTTTATACTTCTACATGTAAACAGAATCAAATATCCTTCTATTCAATGTGAATACACTGTTATACCATGACTTTTTACTTCTATATGTAAACAGGATCAAATATACTTGTATTCAATGTGAATTCATTGTTATATTATGAGATTATACTTCTACATGTAAACAGAATCAAATATACTTGTATTCAATGTGAATACACTGTTATATTATGAGTTTATACTTCTACATGTAAACAGAATCAAATATACTTGTATTCAATGTGAATACACTGTGATACCATGAGTTTTTACTTCTATATGTAAACAGGATCAAATATACTTGTATTCAATGTAAATACACTGTTATATTATGAGTTTATACTTCTACATGTAAACAGAATCAAATATACTTGTATTCAATGTGAATACACTGTGATACCATGAGTTTTTACTTCTATATGTAAACAGGATCAAATATACTTGTATTCAATGTGAATACACTGTTATACCATGAGTATTTACTTCTATATGTAAACAGGATCAAATATACTTGTATTCAATGTGAATACACTGTTATATTATGAGTTTATACTTCTACATGTAAACAGAATCAAATATACTTGTATTCAATGTAAATACACTGTGATACAATGAGTTTTTACTTCTATATGTAAACAGGAACAAATATACTTGTATTCAATGTACATACACTGTTATAGCATGAGTTTTTACTTCTATATGTAAACAGGATCAAATATACTTGTATTCAATGTGAATACACTGTTATATTATGAGTTTATACTTCTACATGTAAACAGAATCAAATATCCTTCTATTAAATTTGAATACACTGTTATACCATGATTTTTTACTTCTATATGTAAACAGGATCAAATATACTTGTATTCAATGTGAATCCATTGTTATATTATGAGATTATACTTCTAAATGTAAACAGAATCAAATATACTTGTATTCAATGTAAATACACTGTTATATTATGAGTTTATACTTCTACATGTAAACAGAATCAAATATACTTGTATTCAATGTGAATACACTGTGATACCATGAGTTTTTACTTCTATATGTAAACAGGATCAAATATACTTGTATTCAATGTGAATACACTGTTATATTATGAGTTTATACTTCTACATGTAAACAGAATCAAATATACTTGTATTCAATGTGAATACACTGTGATACCATGAGTTTTAACTTCTATATGTAAAAAGGATCAAATATACTTGTATTTAATTGAATACACTGTGATACCATGAGTTTTTACTTCTATATGTAAACAGGATCAAATATACTTGTATTCAATGTGAATACACTGTTATACCATGAGTTTCTACTTCTATATTTAAACAGGATCAAATATACTTGTATTCAATGTGAATACACTGTTATATTATGATTTTATACTTCTACATGTAAACAGAATCAAATATACTTGTATTCAATGTGAATACACTGTTATACCATGAGTTTTTACTTCTATATGTAAACAGGATCAAATATACTTGTATTCAATGTCAATACACTGTTTTATTATGAGTTTTTACTTCTACATGTAAACAGAATCAAATATACTTGTATTCAATGTGAATACACTGTTAAACCATAAGTTTTTACTTCTATATGTAAACAGGATCAAATATACTTGTATTTAATGTAAATACACCTTTCTATTATGAATTTATACTTCTACATGTAAACAGATTCAAATATACTTGTATTCAATGTGAATACACTGTTATATTATGAGTTTATACTTCTACATGTAAACAGAATCAAATATACTTGTATTCAATGTGAATACACTGTGATACCATGAGTTTTTACTTCTATATGTAAACAGGATCAAATATACTTGTATTCAATGTGAATACACTGTTATACTATGAGTTTATACTTCTGCATGTAAACAGAATCAAATATACTTGTATTCAATGTGAATACACTGTCATACCATGAGTTTTAACTTCTATATGTAAACAGGATCAAATATACTTGTATTCAATGTGAATACACTGTGATACCATGAGTTTTTACTTTTATATGTAAACAGGATCAAATATACTTGTATTCAATGTGAATACGCTATTATATTATGAGTTTATACTTCTACATGTAAACAGGATCAAATATACTTGTATTCAATGTGAATACACTGTTATATTATGAGTTTATACTTCTACATGTAAACAGAATCAAATATACTTGTATTCAATGTGAATACACTGTTATATTATGAGATTATACTTCTAAATGTAAACAGAATCAAATATACTTGTATTCAATGTAAATACACTGTTATATTATGAGTTTATACTTCTACATGTAAACAGAATCAAATATACTTGTATTCAATGTGAATACACTGTGATACCATGAGTTTTTACTTCTATATGTAAACAGGATCAAATATACTTGTATTCAATGTGAATACACTGTTATATTATGAGTTTATACTTCTACATGTAAACAGAATCAAATATACTTGTATTCAATGTGAATACACTGTGATACCATGAGTTTTAACTTCTATATGTAAAAAGGATCAAATATACTTGTATTTAATTGAATACACTGTGATACCATGAGTTTTTACTTCTATATGTAAACAGGATCAAATATACTTGTATTCAATGTGAATACACTGTTATACCATGAGTTTCTACTTCTATATTTAAACAGGATCAAATATACTTGTATTCAATGTGAATACACTGTTATATTATGATTTTATACTTCTACATGTAAACAGAATCAAATATACTTGTATTCAATGTGAATACACTGTTATACCATGAGTTTTTACTTCTATATGTAAACAGGATCAAATATACTTGTATTCAATGTCAATACACTGTTTTATTATGAGTTTTTACTTCTACATGTAAACAGAATCAAATATACTTGTATTCAATGTGAATACACTGTTAAACCATAAGTTTTTACTTCTATATGTAAACAGGATCAAATATACTTGTATTTAATGTAAATACACCTTTCTATTATGAATTTATACTTCTACATGTAAACAGATTCAAATATACTTGTATTCAATGTGAATACACTGTTATATTATGAGTTTATACTTCTACATGTAAACAGAATCAAATATACTTGTATTCAATGTGAATACACTGTGATACCATGAGTTTTTACTTCTATATGTAAACAGGATCAAATATACTTGTATTCAATGTGAATACACTGTTATACTATGAGTTTATACTTCTGCATGTAAACAGAATCAAATATACTTGTATTCAATGTGAATACACTGTCATACCATGAGTTTTAACTTCTATATGTAAACAGGATCAAATATACTTGTATTCAATGTGAATACACTGTGATACCATGAGTTTTTACTTTTATATGTAAACAGGATCAAATATACTTGTATTCAATGTGAATACGCTATTATATTATGAGTTTATACTTCTACATGTAAACAGGATCAAATATACTTGTATTCAATGTGAATACACTGTTATATTATGAGTTTATACTTCTACATGTAAACAGAATCAAATATACTTGTATTCAATGTGAATACACTGTTATATTATGAGTTTATACTTCTACATGTAAACAGAATCAAATATACTTGTATTCAATGTGAATACACTGTGATACCATGAGTTTTTACTTCTATATGTAAACAGGATCAAATATACTTGTATTCAATGTAAATACACTGTTATATTATGAGTTTATACTTCTACATGTAAACAGAATCAAATATACTTGTATTCAATGTGAATACACTGTGATACCATGAGTTTTTACTTCTATATGTAAACAGGATCAAATATACTTGTATTCAATGTGAATACACTGTTATACCATGAGTATTTACTTCTATATGTAAACAGGATCAAATATACTTGTATTCAATGTGAATACACTGTTATATTATGAGTTTATACTTCTACATGTAAACAGAATCAAATATACTTGTATTCAATGTGAATACACTGTGATACCATGAGTTTTAACTTCTATATCTAAAAAGGATCAAATATACTTGTATTCAATGTGAATACACTGTGATACCATGAGTTTTTACTTCTATATGTAAACAGGATCAAATATACTTGTATTCAATGTGAATACACCGTTATACCATGAGTATTTACTTCTATATGTAAACAGGATCAAATATACTTGTATTCAATGTGAATACACTGTTATATTATGAGTTTATACTTCTACATGTAAACAGAATCAAATATACTTGTATTCAATGTAAATACACTGTGATACAATGAGTTTTTACTTCTATATGTAAACAGGAACAAATATACTTGTATTCAATGTACATACACTGTTATAGCATGAGTTTTTACTTCTATATGTAAACAGGATCAAATATACTTGTATTCAATGTGAATACACTGTTATATTATGAGTTTATACTTCTACATGTAAACAGAATCAAATATCCTTCTATTAAATTTGAATACACTGTTATACCATGATTTTTTACTTCTATATGTAAACAGGATCAAATATACTTGTATTCAATGTGAATCCATTGTTATATTATGAGATTATACTTCTAAATGTAAACAGAATCAAATATACTTGTATTCAATGTAAATACACTGTTATATTATGAGTTTATACTTCTACATGTAAACAGAATCAAATATACTTGTATTCAATGTGAATACACTGTGATACCATGAGTTTTTACTTCTATATGTAAACAGGATCAAATATACTTGTATTCAATGTGAATACACTGTTATATTATGAGTTTATACTTCTACATGTAAACAGAATCAAATATACTTGTATTCAATGTGAATACACTGTGATACCATGAGTTTTAACTTCTATATGTAAAAAGGATCAAATATACTTGTATTTAATTGAATACACTGTGATACCATGAGTTTTTACTTCTATATGTAAACAGGATCAAATATACTTGTATTCAATGTGAATACACTGTTATACCATGAGTTTCTACTTCTATATTTAAACAGGATCAAATATACTTGTATTCAATGTGAATACACTGTTATATTATGATTTTATACTTCTACATGTAAACAGAATCAAATATACTTGTATTCAATGTGAATACACTGTTATACCATGAGTTTTTACTTCTATATGTAAACAGGATCAAATATACTTGTATTCAATGTCAATACACTGTTTTATTATGAGTTTTTACTTCTACATGTAAACAGAATCAAATATACTTGTATTCAATGTGAATACACTGTTAAACCATAAGTTTTTACTTCTATATGTAAACAGGATCAAATATACTTGTATTTAATGTAAATACACCTTTCTATTATGAATTTATACTTCTACATGTAAACAGATTCAAATATACTTGTATTCAATGTGAATACACTGTTATATTATGAGTTTATACTTCTACATGTAAACAGAATCAAATATACTTGTATTCAATGTGAATACACTGTGATACCATGAGTTTTTACTTCTATATGTAAACAGGATCAAATATACTTGTATTCAATGTGAATACACTGTTATACTATGAGTTTATACTTCTGCATGTAAACAGAATCAAATATACTTGTATTCAATGTGAATACACTGTCATACCATGAGTTTTAACTTCTATATGTAAACAGGATCAAATATACTTGTATTCAATGTGAATACACTGTGATACCATGAGTTTTTACTTTTATATGTAAACAGGATCAAATATACTTGTATTCAATGTGAATACGCTATTATATTATGAGTTTATACTTCTACATGTAAACAGGATCAAATATACTTGTATTCAATGTGAATACACTGTTATATTATGAGTTTATACTTCTACATGTAAACAGAATCAAATATACTTGTATTCAATGTGAATACACTGTTATATTATGAGTTTATACTTCTACATGTAAACAGAATCAAATATACTTGTATTCAATGTGAATACACTGTGATACCATGAGTTTTTACTTCTATATGTAAACAGGATCAAATATACTTGTATTCAATGTAAATACACTGTTATATTATGAGTTTATACTTCTACATGTAAACAGAATCAAATATACTTGTATTCAATGTGAATACACTGTGATACCATGAGTTTTTACTTCTATATGTAAACAGGATCAAATATACTTGTATTCAATGTGAATACACTGTTATACCATGAGTATTTACTTCTATATGTAAACAGGATCAAATATACTTGTATTCAATGTGAATACACTGTTATATTATGAGTTTATACTTCTACATGTAAACAGAATCAAATATACTTGTATTCAATGTGAATACACTGTGATACCATGAGTTTTAACTTCTATATCTAAAAAGGATCAAATATACTTGTATTCAATGTGAATACACTGTGATACCATGAGTTTTTACTTCTATATGTAAACAGGATCAAATATACTTGTATTCAATGTGAATACACCGTTATACCATGAGTTTTTACTTCTATATGTAAACCGGATCAAATATACTTGTATTCAATGTGAATACACTGTTATACCATGAGTTTTTCTTCTATATGTAAACAGGATCAAATATTCTTGTATTCAATGTGAGAACACTGTTATATTATGAGTATATACTTCTACATGTAAACAGAATCAAATATACTTGTATTCAATGTGAACACACTGTGATACCATGAATTTTTACTTCTATATGTAAACAGGATCAAATAGACTTGTATTCAATTTGAATACACTGTTATATTATGAGTTTATACTTCTACATGTAAACAGAATCAAATATACTTGTATTCAATGTGAATACACTGATATACCATGAGTTTATTCTTCTACATGTAAACAGAATCAAATATACTTGTATTCAATGTGAATACACTGTGATACCATGAATTTTAACTTCTATATGTAAACAGGATCAAATCTACTTTTATTCAATGTGAATACACTGTGATACAATGAGTTTTTACTTTTATATGTAAACAGGATCAAATATACTTGTATTCAATGTGAATACGCTATTATATTATGAGTTTATACTTCTACATGTAAACAGGATCAAATATACTTGTATTCAATGTGAATACACTGTTATATTATGAGTTTATACTTCTACATGTAAACAGAATCAAATATACTTGTAGTCAATGTGAATACACTGTGATACCATGAGTTTTAACTTCAATATGTAAACAGGATCAAATAAACTTGTATTCAATGTGAATACACTGTTATATTATGAGTTTATACTTCTACATGTAAACAGAATCAAATATACTTGTAGTCAATGTGAATACACTGTTATACCATGAGTTTTTACTTCTATATGTAAACAGGATCAAATAGCCTTGTATTCAATGTGAATATCCTGTTATATTATAAGTTTGTACTTCTATATGTAAACATAATCAAATATACTTGTATTCAATGTGAATTCACTGTGATACCATGAGTTTTAACTTCTATATGTAAAGAGGATCAAATATACTTGTATTCAATGTGAATACACTGTGATAACATGAGTTTTTACTTCTATATGTAAACAGGATCAAATATACTTGTATTCAATGTGAATACGCTGTTATATTATGAGTTTATACTTCTACATGTAAACAGAATCAAATATACTTCTATTCAATGTGAATACACTGTTATACTATGAGTTTTTACTTCTATATGTAAACAGGATCAAATATACTTGTATTCAATGTGAATACACTGTGTAACGAGCCAACTGCATTATTTACGCTTTACAGAAGATGGCAAATCTGCACGGACATTGAGTGTACGCAAGGTGTACACCAAGGAAACGCCCACATGACCAAGTGACCACACGCCACCGCCATCTAAGCCACACCCAATGTGCCACTTGCAATTCTGTATAAAAGCAATGTTATTCGCAACAATAGTCAGAGTATTGTCATGCTTCTTGGTTTGATTGTATTGCTATTGTAGAAGTCAATAAATACACGCTTGGCAAATCTTACAATTGGAGGTCCCAACGAGACTTGAAATTGAAATAAAAGATTCTGTCACCGGTATAAAAAGACTTCGAAACAGTAGACAATAAAATTGAATCAGGAGGATAAAGTGCTAATAATTTTTTTTTCTCTTACTACTTGCGTCGGTCAACAAAATCCATCACGGTAAGCGAATGCAGAAATCTTTTTTACCACAGACTACTCTCAGGACCGACTCCGTTTACCCAGACTTAACTAACGAAACTTCACCACCAGTAAACCCAAATTTGAAAACCCATGATATAACAAATCCTGACTCTGAAATCAAAACGCCAAGAGCCGCATTTATTCTCAGCTGGAAAGAATTAGTTGAATTAGAATACAAGTATACTAAGGAAAAATCAAAAAGTTATCAAACAACTTCAACAACAGCCACGATAAAAGAATTGGAAGATAGAAAAAAAGAGGCAAATACAGCGGCGCATAACGCCTTATACCAATTTGCGTACTCAATATTAAAAGAAACTTTAAATACGCCAGACAAAATCACTCACGAGACGATAAGTAAAACAACAAAAACTATAAGAGATCAGATTCAGTCACTTGGAGGAAAATTTAGTAACGTAGACACTCTTTTACAACAGTTAAAAACTGTTAACGGTAAAGAGAAAGAATTCTTGATCAAAGTAAACACCGTTCTCCAAGAAGAAGCACTTGCACAACAAGTCGCAGAGAAAAAACGAACAGACAAAATCAGTTAAGAAAACTTTAACTTACAAAAACAAATTGCAAAAAAAGAAAGGAACCCAAATCAATCGACCTAAAAAATAATAGAAAGTAACGAATTCTTAAAGAATTCTCTAGAAAAAACTTATCAGCGAATCAGTGAATTAGAACAAATACTTCGAAAAAACACAGAAAACGAAGAATATCTTAAAAAACTATTGAAAAAGAAGGAAGAAACTACAGCCCACGTGGAAACCGAAGGTCAAGAAAATATAAACAAACTCCAAAACGAAAACAAGTTACTCCTAGAAAGTTATAATACCGTAAAGAAACACAAAAAGGCACAGAAAGAAAGAAGCGACGAATTAGAAAAGGAGGTAATAGAATTGAAAAACTCTCTCGAAACAACAAAGGGAGAAAGAAGCTGTCTACACAAAGGGCAACTAGAATTAGCCGCAAGGAATAGAAACCTCGAAAGACAAATAAGAGATAAAGAAACACTCATTTCAACTCAGGAGAGCAAGATACAACGCCTTGAGGAACGTCTAGTGGAGTATAAGCAAAAAGAAGCTTTTTACATCGAAGCAGAGAGCTCAGACAATTCTAGAACAGAAGAACATACAGGAGAAGTTTCATTAATAGAACAAATCAACGATCTAACGTCAATAAGTGAAATAAACGACAAATCATTACATTTCGAATTAGATACAGAACAAGTTTTAAGGCAACAGCAAACTATTGAAACTCTAAAAAAACAAATAGAGTCCCAGAATAAAACAATAGAACTATTGCAGAAACAGAACGAACTTCGTAACAAAGAGAAACCAAATTTTAAAATCATGGGAGTTGACCACGATACTTCCGAGGAAGCTGAGACTTCGAGACACAACCCAATAGGAAAATAAACAGAAAAAGCCCCTACCACAGAAGAAATAGACATGATCAAAACCTTTACTCAACCAATAGTAAAAGTATTGGGGGAACTGTTTTCTCGAGAAGATAAAAAATCCATCCCTCCATACAAAGGAAAAAGCACAGACAAAATGATAACGGAGTGGCTTAAAACAGCTGAGCACGTAGCAAGAAACAACAACTGGGACGACACCCAAAAATTACGATTCTTTTCAGACAGACTTAAAGGTGAAGCTCTGGATTGGCACGAAGAATACGTATCAGAACAAGGAGATGAACTTGAATACGATGACTGGCGATCAGCAATCATAGCAAGATTCCAAGACGCGTATGATCTAGCCACCTTAAAGAAAAAATTATTGCAGCTAAAACAGAAACCGGAAGAAAACTGCAGAGCTTTCGTGTCAAGACTAAACAACCTATACGACGGAATCGAAGGAAAAGAAGAAAAACTTGACCACAACAAGACAGTTGTGGAAGACCAGCTCTTCAGTAAAGAAAAAAAAATGCGGGATACCACCAAAATTAAAATTTTAATCCAAGGGATCTTACCAAAAATAAAAACGGAACTTTACCTACGAATGCCAGAAGATGCCAACGACCTCGATGCACTATGCAAACAACTGTTTATTTCAGAACAGATCTTGCAAAACAAGGAAAACAACGACGACAAAGAACTAACAGCAGTCATTGCTGGCATTGCACACCATGGAAAGCAACAGGATTTCGAAATAGAGAAATTAAGACAGAAAATTTTAGAGATGGAATGTACTAATAAAAATGAAATATCACAGGAAAAAACTGCAGTCATACCAGCCACTGACCAATACGAGCCCCGCAGATCACAATCACGGGAACAAGTATCCCATCAAGACCACAGTATCCGAGAGTACGATTTAACAATAACCAGCAAAACAGCCGCGAATCAAGCTACTCATGCAGCCGAGAACCAAGTTTTTCCAGAAGCAGAGAAGCCAGCCCATATAGAGAAAACTATAACGCCCAGAGGGGAAGGGAAAGTTTTCAAGAATCAACAAGGCAACGCCAAACACCTTATTCATACGGGCCACATCAAAATGGCCAACGGCAACTAAACCAAAGACAATTTCAACGGCCACAGAATAATTTGTATCAACCGCGAAGGAATATATACCAACCCTCAAATTTTGGGAACCCTCAAAATCAGCCATGGCGTGAATCGACTGGTGATCAGTATCAGCCACGAGTACAACCTTTTCACAACACACAGCCAGCGAAAAACAGTGACATTACGTGCTACAAGTGTAACAAAAAAGGACAAAATTGCAAGAGAATGTTGGACAGATATGGCACGTATCAACCGTCAACCAAGACGTCAAATGTAGGAAACCACTCACTCTATAATTCCAATAGCATTAATCACTATCATGTAAAACCTAACTTTACGGCGGAAATACCTAAATTTATACGTATCCCAATTAGAATTTGTGAAAAAGAAACAAAAGCTTTAGTAGACATTGGTGCAGCAGCCAGTTTAATTTCATCTAGCTTTTATTTTAAAATAAGTGATAAAAATTTAAAACAAATAAAAAACATGGATGATCCGATATTTAGGACAGTATCAAGACAAGAACTCAAATCATTAGGCCAAAATGAATTTAAAATAACAATAGATAAGAATCATTTAATTAACCACAACTTTTATGTAATGGAAAATCTTAATGAAAATTGTATCTTAGGATTAGATTTTTTGGCTAGCAATAGCGTAAAAATTAACACTAAAAATAAGCAGATCAGTTATGATCACTATGGAGTAGAACGTAGTTTTTCCGAAAGTATATTGCCATTGTATAGCATAATATTTTCCGAAGTGGGAATAAATATCCCACTAAGGCCTTTATCCAATGTAAAAGAAGAAGAACTTCCATTAACTACAAAAGACTACATTAATTTAGAAGCTTTTAGTCAATTAGATTGATCAAACCAGGAAAATAGAAAATTAGAAAAGAAGGAGTTTAAAATACCCAATTTTCCTAATGAAGTAAAAACAAAAATTGAATGGTTGCTTGTAAAAAACGAAAGATTGTTTGCAGATAAAGAATCAGACCTTGGGTTGGCTATTATTGTCAAACATTTCATTAATACGGGAGCTAGCGCACCAATTAATCAGCGTCTGCGTAGAACGCCTGAAGCGCTAAAAAATACGGTAAAATCGAAGATTGATAGTATACTACAACATAAAATAATAAGAGATAGTCATAGTCCATTCTCAGCAGCAATTGTAATGGTTAACTAAAAGGATGGTGAAATGAGAATGTGCATTGACTATAGACAATTAAACAAAATAACGATAAAAGATAGATATCCCTTACCTAGAATAGATGATACCGTAGATGCATTGTGCGGTTCAAATTATTTTTCAACACTGGATTTATTAAGCGGATACTGGCAAATAAAAAATAGAAGAAATCGATAAATATAAAACAGCCTTTATATGTGAATTTGGACAATATGAATTCAATCGTATGCCATTTGGATTAACAAATGCACCAAGCACTTTTCAAAGAGCAATGAATAACATCCTGAAAGATGTACTTTTTAAGTTTGCATTGGTTTATCTAGATGACATTATTGTTTTCAGTAGTTCGATTGACGAACATATAAAACATTTAGAAGAAGTTTTTAAATTGTTGACAAAAGTGGGTTTAAAACTAAAACGAAAAAATGCGAATTCTTTCAAGAGAAGTTGGACTATTTAGGTTACATAGTATCAGAACAAGGCATAACACCAAATCTTAAAAAATTTGAATCAATTATTAATTACCCTGCACCTAAAAACACAAAAGAATTTAGTTCATTTTTGGGACTAGCAAGTTACTATCGAAAATTTATCAGAGCTTTCGCTGATAAAGCTCATCCATTGACAGCACTGACAAGGAAGTCAGTCGAATGGAAATGGGGGGAAGAACAAAGGGACGCCTTTGATTGTATAAAGAACTGTCTCATATCTAGACCTATTCTGAGCTATCCCAGTTTCACGCGCGAATTTATCATCTATACGGATGCATCAGGATACGGAATAGGAGCAGTCTTGGCACAAATACAACCTCCACCCCAATCAGCGGATTCAGCTGCGACCGACGAACAGGATCACAGTGAATCAGACGACCTAGAAGTCGTCATCGCGTATACTTCTAAACATCTGAACGACCGTGAAGCCAAATGGTCAACAACAGAGAAAGAAGCATATGCAATCATTCATGCTGTAGATGTATTCAGAACGTACTTATACGGCCGGAAGTTCACGGTATTCACTGATCATCGACCTTTAGAATGGTTGATGAGCAAATCTGAACCGGCAGGACGACTAGCAAGATGGGCATTGAAATTACAAGAATTTGAAATCGTAATCGGATATCGACCTGGTAAGTCACACCAAAACGCCGACACTCTTAGTCGTATCCCAATATTACCCATTTCTAAAGTAGAATCGAAAACAGAACCCCAGGTTAATAATTTGGAGAAAGAATGGACTGAATTACAGCATGAAGATAACTATTGCCGAAGAATAATAGAGAATCTTAAAAAGATACAGAACGGCAATAAAAAGGGAAATATAAATGGATATAGGTTAAATGAGAAACAAGAACAAATTGATAGATATGGAAGGATAGTAGTTCCCATTGTGAAAATAAGAGAAATCATGGAGGAAAATCATGACCACATATTAGCGGGACATTTAGGTATAACAAAAACTCTAGCAAGACTACAAAGGCAATACTCTTGGCCTAATATGCGATCTGATGTCACGGCATACGTTAACAGTTGTTTAAAGTGTGCAAGACGAAAAGCATTTGGCAAGAGTAAAGCACCATTGCAACCTTTGCCACCAGTAGATAGGGTATGGGAAAGAATTGCAATGGATGCAGTTGGACCAATTCAAGAAAGTGTTAAGGGATATAAATATATTTTAGTATTGTCAGACTATGCCAGTAGACTTGTCTTTACATTTCCAATGAAAAATCAAACCGCACAAACAATAGCCAATATTCTAGTAAATAAGTTAATAACAAAATATGGAGCCCCAGAAATCGTGTTGACAGATTAAGGAAAAAATTTTGTATCAAATATTGTTCAAGAAATATGCAAATTATTTAAGATAAAACAGATGCGTACAACTGCATATCATCCACAAACCGATGGATTAGTAGAAAGGTTTAACAGAACACTATGTGATATGATTGCTTGTTATGTGGTAGACGAACCCGAGGAATGGGACAGATATCTGCCATTCGTCACATTTGCATACAACACGTCTAAACAAGCAACTCTTAAAGATAGCCCATTTTACCTATTCTACGGAAGAGAACCCATTCTACCAAACGACATTAAGATCAACCGTCATTACGAAATGGAAGGAAATCAACATGAAGAATATGCTCGCCAGTGGAGAAAGGCACAATAATTAGCGAACCAACATTTGTTCAAAGCTCAAACGAAGCAGAAAAAGTATTATGATGGCGGGACAAAAAGTGTCAAGTACAATCCAGGTGATCTGGTACTATTAAAAGCACCACCCCAAGCCGGAAAATTTATAAATAGATGGAATGGTCCATTTAAAATCATACGCGGTCTCTCAGAAATTACGTACGAAATCCAAAACATTACAAATGAAAAACAAAAATCGATTTTTCACTGCAACCGACTTAAACATTATATGGCACGAGATGTTCCGGCCAAACAAGATCTAATTCACAAATTATTTTTAAAGGTGAAGGGTATATAGAATTAACAAACTCAATGATTAATGTAAACACTAGCCGTCTTCTAGATAATAAAAAACAGATAGAAATAACCTTCTCTAACAAACCAGATATAAATAATAAAGAATTTACCCAACCTGGATTTAAAGTAGTTGGGATGCCTTTGACATTTCTTATTTTTCCAGGAGAGACGACCACAAAGTTATATTAAAATTTTAAATTTCATTACCATCCTGTGAGAACCAAGTAAATGTAGATACATGGTCTTGCAATGAATACGCAGACCCAGTAGCGAGCAAAGTAAAACGGTCGACTAATAACGAAATTGAATTTCTTGACAACCGTGCTGAAAAAGAAGCTATGGGGAAAAGACTTTACAGCATATCGTATGAATGGGGTTCGATACGAATGGGAAATCCTATAATAACAAACGTAGAAGAAAATGGAATTATGACTAAAAAAGATACAATTGCATATCTCATGGTTAATGGCTCATCAATAAACACGCAAGTATCAGTCCACAACCAATATGATATCCAAGAGCCTTTGCCAACAGGAACAAAATTCGAATACATCGTAGATCACAGCATAAGGCTTATAAACACTAACATCTGCATCGTGGCAAATGAAAACAACCAAATTATGGCAGAAAATTGTACCGAAAACACATCAAGGTGGATACTGGATTTAACTAACTACCAATGGATTTCTCTGGAAACAGGCCTATGCATCACCTTACAGTACCCACACAAAGTTTGGAAACACGACGAGTGTTTCCGCGCTTTTAACACGGCGGCTTACGGGCCGAAGTGTCTGCCTTTTTACGCGATAACTCACGTTTGAGTTATCGCAAAGCAAATCCAAAAAAATCCTCTTGTTGAAGAAATAATTTCCTTTCACCATGATTTTTTTGAAATTTTTGTGAATAGAAGTCTAGCCCCAAAGTCATAGGTATAAAGTTTGGAAACATCGAAGCGCTCCCCATATGTTTCCATGCTAAAGTGTATGTTACTGAAAAAATTATTAAAAATGCCAATATATGAATTTTTACTTGAAAGTTTTACAAACGGTAGACGACATAGTCATCTACATTTTGACAAAGTTTCAATTTTGTTTTATGAAAGGCTGATTTTTTCCAATTTTTTAATAAACAATGCCGATCAATCTTTCGTGGCGAGGGGACGAAATCCTAGCCCGGGGGAAGAATGGAAGGGAAAAGCAAAAGGGGAAGAAAGGGGGAACAGAAGTTCCGACGACGGAAGCTATTGGCACTGGCGATTCATTTCTGTGGCTTTGTTTTTTGGGGGGAAGGGTAACCAAATCAAATTTAAATATTTTTCAGCCCAAAATTGATCGGCATTGTTTATTTAAAAAACCGGCAAAAATCAGCCTTTCATAAAAAAAAATTTAAACTTTGTCAAAATGTAGACGACTATCGTCTACCGTTTGTAAAAGTTTCTATTAAAAATTCATATATTGGAATTTTTAATAATTTTTTCAGTAACATACACTTTAGCATGGAAACATATGGCGAGCGCGCCGATGTTTCCAAACTTTATACCTATGACTTTGGGGCTAAACTTCTATTCACAAAAATTTCAAAAAAATCATGGTGAAAGGAAATTTATTCCTCAACAAGAGGATTTTTTTGGATTTGTTTGCGATAACTCAAACGTGAGTTATCGCGTAAAAAGGCAGACACTTTGGCCCGTAAGCCGCCGTGTTAAAAGCGCGGAAACACTCGTCGTGTTTCCAAACTTTGTGTGGGTACTGTACATGACGAAGAAGAGGGACGAGTTAGATTGGCAACACTAAAAACGTGCAGTAGACAGGGGACAATTAGTGAAAGTCAACAATGGGTTATCGAAATCCTAACAACAAACCCGGATGTGTTGGATAATTTCCCAGATGCATCCATTGACGAATTCGAAGAAATCCAGCTGGAACAGAGGACATCAGTAACGACAACCGTCAGTTCGCCAATTTTCGGAGGATTATTGAAACGGAACCATGGGAGAGGAAATATCATATGGGACATGATAGGATGGGGACTAATGAAACATGGTAAGTCACCCGATGAAAAATGTTTAACACACAATGGCGTCAACAAAGCAATAACACTCGAAGCATGCGATCCTAATTGGATCAAATGTCAAACAAGTCTACAAAAATTATTAACAAGTAATGACCCCTTGGTGCAATCACAGACAACCGTGGCTAACTGTAGCGAAGCCTCCAGCAAGGGCCAAGCCTTCGAATATTCCTCCGACTTCACGATAAGACCATTTAACACAAACAACTGCATTAAAGCGAACACAACGATGCTCATCCTGTACGAATGCTCAGATAAAAGTTCCATCTGGGGAACATTCGATCACACAGGACAATTAATGGCAAGTGATAGAACAGGACTTCATTCAGGCGCTTCGGACCGGAAATGCCTAACAAGACGGGTCGACAAATTATCGTTGGGACACTGTCATGGAACAAGCCAGAAACAACATTTTAGTTTCGAGTACAGAAACCCACATCAACCTAGAACATTGTCGGCAGCAGCAATAATATCTCTTCATACTCAACACGCCTTATTTGGAAAAAATCTACCAATCTTGCCACCATTTAACCATCGTGATCCAAAGGAGATTAACTATAAAACAAACGCAACGGAAGAAATAACTAAAAATTCAACCATAACGACAAAGTCAGCAACATCTATGACTGCTACAACAGATAAATCAGTCATACCTTCCATTGCAGCCACAGTAACAACAAGTGCGAAAACAGAAACAACAACAACAACGATTCGGCCACTCACAACAGCAACAAAACCGACAAAAACATTCAAAACAACAACGACAAAATCAACTACTGCCACAAAAAAGCCGACCACAACCACAAAAAAACCGACCACAATCACACAAAAACAGACCACTACCACACAAAAACCGACCACCATCATTCAAAAATCAAGTACTACCACACTAAAACAACCACTATCACACAAATACCGGCCTCTACACCCAAATCAACTACAACATCAAAATCTACTACAAAATCAACAAAAGCAGAGCAATTACCAACAATAACATCAACAACCGCATCAACAACATTAACTAGTACATCACCCAAAGCGGCTATCACGACACAGTCATCTACAACTACAGAAAAAGTTAACACAGAAACCACAACAACAGACAAAATAAAACCAAAATCTAACCAAGCTGAGATTATTTCTTCCACCGAGCCAACTATAAGCCTAAAATATCCTATACCAAGTCAAATAAGAGAACAGCCAAGCGAAACAACAACCACTGGAATAACAAAATCAAAGGATGACGAAGAAAAAAATATAGACCAAATTGAGAAACAACACAATACAACCCAAGTTAAGTCAGAATTTGAAGACAAAAGTTCAGATGATCAATTTAAGGTTTCAAGACAACAAAAAGAAAATACAGCACACGAACTTGTAGTAGATGACTATCGACCGCTAAATGACGCTAATACAAGTAACGGTCTACCAAAAATCCACTGAGGAGCTAAGTTTTTTGATAAAATACGAGCTTGGAAAAATGCACGAGCAATACAAAATCAGTATAGAAACTGAACACGACAATAAATTGGCAAAGGAAATTCGGGATGTGTACTGCCAGTTATCAAAGATAAAACGAAAGCAAGCCATAATCTTAGCCCAAATAAATGGATTGCTTGCAGCCGCTGCACTCGGACTTCCAATGTGTACAAGGATAAATGGTTTTTGTCAGGCTATGACATTGCAACAATGCGACCCAAAAAGGATATCACTATCAGCAAAAGAGACCAAGTGTGGGTTCCAGCCATTTTTCGTTTACGGAAAAAACAACTGTACGATCGGACTCGACGGATGGTCTATTCACCCGTATTCGGAGTTTTTTTGGAAATCACAATTGATAAACATCAACGGATATCCTCATACGTGGCAACATAACGCAACAGCAGGAGACTGGATTAAACAAGAGGCGACCATACACACCTCAAATCTGGATTTAATTGCAGAATTCGAAGAACTGCACTTAAACAGTTTCGACTATGGATTAAGGAACCACCCAGCTCATGGAACAATGGAAATGGAACAGCTGAACATCCTAAATGACCTGGTGGGACGAATTAATGAAGGAGAAGGCAAAGAGTTACCTAACATCCTAGTAACAGAAGAACAGGACAATCAAATCGGAAACATGTTTTCCTGGTTTGACACATTAAAAATCATGGCTCTCTCCGCGATAGGATTCATCCTATTTCTCATCTGTCTAAGAATTTTTATTGCCTGTAATCCTATTCCACGGATTAAAGAAAGCTTCAGACGACGCAAGCAATCACGTAAAGTGAGCGAAAGTGATATTCAAGAAATGGATTCCATGATACCAGAACCCATCTACAGCGCTGGAGGAGCAAATGAAACACCGTTTATTAGGGAATTTGCACCTTTAATGACGTCAGCGACAGAAACACCAAAAGAAAACCTTACGTCGATAAACACACCGAGTGCACCAAAGAAAGGAAAATTGTATCCTATCGAAGAATTAAAATGGGAAAACGAGCAAAACAAGGAATGTACGGGAAGTCACACGACATGCAGCTATGTCGTTGGCTACGGAATGGTGTGGGAGGATCTATGCAGATGTACTCCAGAAGACCATTTAAAACGCACAATTAACAAATAACGAAAAAAAACAAAAACAAAAACAACAACACCAAACATATATAAAAAAAAATCGTAGATGTAGTAAAGGATTTTATTTCCAATCAGTACTTAAAAAAACAAAAACAAAAACAAAGAAACAAAAATAAAAACAAAAACAAAAACAAAACCATAGTGAAAAATAGAGCACACCGACGGAAAGCAAATCAATCATCCTCAGCAAAATCATTCAAATGGTTCAAAACATCCAATCAGACTTGACGGTGCTCAAGTCGTATCTGAATCTCGGAATATATCAGCTCCGGATATATGTTCGAAACCGAAACCGAAGGATGATAAATATCATCCCCTGATTCTGCCCACCACAAGAACCGGGCGTACAGCAGAGGAAGAATGTTGCGAAATCGGGCGTAGGCATGATATTCACTATATATATAAAAAAAATTAAAAAAAAATAAATAAAATACAATAAAATAAAACAAAACAATAAAGGAATTCCGAAAACAAGAAAAGGATAACACAAATGAACAAGAAGACGGATTTACTTGTAGTAGAAGTCATTGCACCAAACAGGCTGTACCACAGATACGGGAGCAATGGGACAGGAAACACCACTTCAAACCGTGTTGAATAATTCTTCGAACAACTGGACATCGGCAGTGGTGGAACGACGATATTCACAAAACGGATTTGGAAACATCACCGGGTGGAAGAGTGAAAAATTCATTTTAATTTCAGCAAGATGCTGAAAAACGAAGTCTAGCGTATACGTCACGGAAAGTGGGGGATTAAAAAACAACAGCAAAGACAGTCAAGCGACAACTGAAGAACAAAGAACACGCTACACCAAACTACTTCGATCGCCTTGACGCAATCTTAAAAAAAAAATATATATATATATAATAAAAAAAATAATAAATAAAAAATAAAAAAAGGGGGGGGGGAGAGAAATAACTTTCCATAAACCACTTTGCAGAAGAGAGAAATCGTGTACGAGACTGAAACTCTACAGTCATGCTTGCAAGTTTCTTTAGCAGGCAAATGGGTCTATATCCTTTCATTTTGTTTGGACGGAAGGGATACTATGGTGCCTACCATACCCTCGTTTTCTTTCCATTCTTCTCTTCCTCTACGTTTCAGTCAATTTTCCTACTTTTAATTTTGCACTTTTTTCGCGGGTTGCAAAGAAAGAGAAATAGGAATAGCATAAAGGGGTACGGTAGGCACCAAAGCATCCCCTCCATCAAAAAGAAATAGAAGGATATAGACCGATTAGCCTGCTAAAGAAACTTCCAAGCATGACTGTATATAAGGAGGATTCGTTAAAATCTAGCATTTACATATAAGGTAAGAAGTTTTTTCTTAAAAAGGAGGGATCAATTAAACAAAACATTCACATACACTGTAGAAAAGCTTCTCAGACTAGAAGATAGTTAAAGACAAAGGACATCTAATAAAACATTGACATTCAAAGTAGATTACTTTAGTAGATAATCGTAAGCAACGTTGAACATGTTAGGGGTGGGTACTCCAACTATATAACAGACAAACAAGCAAGAAAAGTTTTAGTTGTATTACCAACCTTCCACGAAAAGAAACATTAAAAAAAAATTAACGAAACCAAGAAAAACGAAGAACTAACAAATGTTGACTGGAGTGATGAAATTTTGATGACTTGGATTGAAGAAGATACCCCGCAATTGGAAATAAGTGAAACGCTACCAACAGGAAACGACTGGGAAGACGAACTCTTAGCTAATCTAATGAGTAATGAAGCTAAAGGTGAGATACAAATTAGTGCGAACGCAAGTGAAAGTATGCAGGTATCACGGAATATAAATATGGAAGAAGACATAACAAGATACAGCAATAGTGACAGTGATTGTGAATTTATGCAAAAGAAAAGATACAGCAATAGTGAAAGCGATTGTGAATTTATGCAAGAGAAAAGTTCTATATCACCATCAGAAACGGAAGAAGAAGAAACATAATCGAGTAAAGTGGGTCACTACTACAGTAAAATAGAAAGTGACTTAGACCCATCGTCGTCAGACAGTGAAATGGCCGCCAACTGTAAGGCAGTAAGTGTAATCAACAACGAAGAAGAACAGGAAACTTGGTCATTACCAGTTCCCATAATAATACATACGGCCTACTGTAAAAACTGTATGATGGAAACATTCCCAGCTATGGACACGGAGATGACACGAAGAAGAATCGTCGCCATAACGATGTTGATGAAAGGAGAATTCAACTACAATTTGCTGGAAGTATCAAGAGAAATGATCAGAAACCACCTACTAGAAGCAAGAGAAAATGGGAAAAACATAAAACAAATTCTGGACACTGTTTTCCCCAATGGAACATCATTATTACACGGGAGTGTGATAAAAGAAAGATTCGATGTGACGGATATGTTCCTCCAATACGGAGCTGATAGCAATATTTACGAGGAGGGGATGACAATAGCACACCGAGCAGCAGCGGATAATAATGTCCATTTACTCCGTATTCTATCCCATCACGGTAACATATTCAACATCCAAAACAGCATGGGAGAGCCACCATTACTAGTGGCTATAGCTCTCAATAATATGGAATGTGTTAAATATTTGTGGATGGATCGAATTATTGTGCACCAAACGCTGGATGAAGAAACAGTGTTACATTATGCTGCTAAATATAACAACAAATTCGTCGCGGAAGTATGTCCAGCGGAATTCATCAATAGGAGATCACGCACATCAAAGGAAACTGCGTTGCAAATAGCTGTAAGGTACAGGCATACAGATATTATAGAAATATTGTTACGTCGAGGAGCTCGAGATGATAACCTCAATACGGACGGAAAATATGCACAGGACTATATAGATGACGAAATTAGCATTCGAAATCTATTCCGAAAATTCCGTGTGTCTTCTCTCTAGTGCAGAATTCATTAGAAATAGAATTCGTCAATATTTATTAAGTATATCCATTGTTAACAAAGGTGTAAAAGATGCTACACTAGAGAGAAGACAAACGTGTTTAATACAATGAAATAGGCAATGTTGCGAAAGGCGCAATATTCAAAAAATTGTGAATTTCAGTCACAAATTTAACATATAAATAATTGCCTAATCTAGATGAATTACTTATTTAAGGATAGGGAATTAAATTAAGCTTAAATGATATCTATTTCTGGACACATTGATTGGTAATTTTATAGATAGCAAACGAAAAACCCCAATTTTTACTATACCCCCGAGAGGCGAGGGGCCTCCTATACTAGCGAACCTGGCGGGGAATCCTGGGACCCTTTACTGAACACCCGCTGGTCTTGGGGATAGCCGAGAGTGTAACTTTCCTATTATATCGTGGTTATATTATGAGTTTATACTTCTACATGTAAACAGAAACAAATATACTTGTATTCAATGTGAATACACTGTGATACCATGAGTTTTAACTTCTATATGTAAAGAGGATCAAATATACTTGTATTCAATGTGAATACACTGTGATACCATGAGTTTTTACTTCTATACGTAAACAGGATCAAATATACTTGTATTCAATGTGAATACACTGTTATATTATGAGTTTATACTTCTACATGTAAACAGAATCAAATATATTTGTATTCAATGTGAATACACTGTGATACCATAAGTTTTTACTTCTATATGTAAACAGGATCAAATATACTTGTATTCAATGTGAATACACTGTTATATTATGAGTTTATACTTCTACATGTAAACAGAATCAAATATTCTTGTATTCAATGTGAATACACTGTGATACCATGAGTATTAACTTCTATATGTAAAGAGGATCAAATATACTTGTATTCAATGTGAATACACTGTGATACCATGAGTTTTTACTTCTATATGTAAACAGGATCAAATATACTTGTATTCAATGTGAATACACTGTTATATTATGAGTTTATACTTCTACGTGTAAACAGAATCAAATATACTTGTGTTCAATGTGAATACACTGTTATATTATGAGTTCATACTTCTAAATGTAAACAGAATCAAATATACTTGTATTCAGTGTGAATACACTGTTATACCATAAGTCTTTACTTCTATATGTAAACAGGATCAAATATACTTGTATTCAATGTGAATACACTGTTATATTATGAAATTATACTTCTACATGTAAACAGAATCAAATATACTTGTATTCAATGTGAAAACACTGTTATATTATGAGTTTATACTTCTATATGTAAACAGAATCAAATATACTTGTATTCAATGTGAATACACTGTGATACCATGAGTTTTAACTTCTATATGTAAAGAGGATCAAATATACTTGTATTCAATGTGAATACACTGTGACACCATGAGTTTTTACTTCTATACGTAAACAGGATCAAATATACTTGTATTCAATGTGAATAAACTGTTATATTATGAATTTATACTTCTACATAAAACAGAATCAAATATACTTGTAGTCAATGTGAATACACTGTTATAAAATGAGTTTTTACTTCTATATGTAAACAGGATCAAATATACTTGTATTCAATGGGAATACACTGTTATATTATGAGTTTATACTTCTAATGTAAACAAAATCAAATAAACTTGTATTCAATGTGAATACACTGTTATATTATGAGTTTATACTTCTACATGTAAACAGAATCAAATATATTTGTATTCAATGTAAATACACTGTGATACCATGAGTTTTTTTTTCTATATGTAAACCGGATCAAATATACTTGTATTCAATGTGAATGCACTGTTATATTATGAGTTTATTCTTCTACATGTAAACAGAATCAAATATACTTGTAGTCAATGTGAATACACTGTTATACAATGAGTTTTTTCTTCTATATGTAAACAGGATCAAATATACTTGTATTCAATGGGAATACACTGTTATATTATGAGTTTATACTTCTAATGTAAACAGAATCAAATATACTTGTATTCAATGTGAATACAATGTTACATTATGAGTTTATACTTCTACATGTAAACAGAGTCAAATATTTTTGAATTCAATGTGAATACACTGTGATACCATGAGTTTTTTTTTCTATATGTAAACCGGATCAAATATACTTGTATTCAATGTAAATACACTGTTATATTATGAGTTTATACTTCTACATGTAAACAGAATCAAATTTTCTTGTATTTCATGTGAATACACTCTGATACCATGAGTTTTAACTTCTATATGTAAAAAGGATCAAATATACTTGTATTCAATGTGAATACACTGTGATACCATGAGTTTTTACTTCTATATGTAAACAGGATCAAATATACTTGTATTCAATGTGAATACACTGTTATATTATGAGTTTATACTTCTACATGTAAACAGAATCAAATATACTTGTATTCAATGTGAATACACTGTTATATTATGAGTTTATACTTCTACATGTAAACAGAATCAAATATACTTGTGTTCAATGTGAATACACTGTTATATTGCGAGTTTATACTTCTACATGTAAACAGAATCAAATATACTTGTATTCAATGTGAATACACTGTTATACCATGAGTTTTTACTTCTTTATGTAAACAGGATCAAATATACTTGTATTCAATGTGAATACACTGTTATATTATGAGTTTATACTTCTACACGTAAACAGAATCAAATATACTTGTATTCAATGTGAATACACTGTTATATTATGAGTTTATACTGCTACATGTAAACAGAATCAAATATACTTGTATTCAATGTGAATACACTGTTATATTATGAGTTTTTACTTCTTTATGTAAACATGATCGAATATTCTTGTATTCAACGTGAATACACTGTTATACCATAAATTCTTACTTCTATATGTAAACAGGATCAAATATACTTGGATTCAATGTCAATACACTTCATATTATTAGTTTATACTTCTAAATGTAAACAGAATCAAACATACTTGTATTTAATGTGAATACACTGTTATACCATGTGTTTTTACTTCTACATGTAAACAGAATCAAATATACTTGTATTCAATGTGAATACACTGTTATATTATGAGTTTATACTTCTACATGTAAACAGAATCAAATATAGTTGTATTCAATGTGAATACACTGTTATACTATGAGTTTAAACTTCAACATTTAAACTGAATCAAATATACTTGTATTCAATGTGATTACACTGTTTTACCATGAGTTTTTCCTTCTATATGTAAACAAAATCCAATATACTTGTATTCAATGTGAATACACTGTTATATTATGAGATTATACTGCTACATGTAAACAGAATCAAATATACTTGTATTCAATGTGAATACATTGTTATATTATGAGTTTATACTTCTACATGTAAACAGAATCAAATATAGTTGTATTCAATGTGAATACACTGTTATACTATGAGTTTAAACTTCAACATTTAAACAGAATCAAATATACTTGTATTCAATGTGATTACACTGTTTTACCATGAGTTTTTCCTTCTATATGTAAACAGAATCCAATATACTTGTATTCAATGTGAATACACTGTTATATTATGAGTTTATACTTCTACATGTAAACAGAATCAAATATACTTGTATTCAATGTGAATACACTGTTATATTATGAGTTTATACTTCTACACGTAAACAGAATCAAATATACTTGTATTCAATGTGAATACACTGTTATATTATGAGTTTATACTGCTACATGTAAACAGAATCAAATATACTTGTATTCAATGTGAATACACTGTTATATTATGAGTTTTTACTTCTTTATGTAAACATGATCGAATATTCTTGTATTCAACGTGAATACACTGTTATACCATAAATTCTTACTTCTATATGTAAACAGGATCAAATATACTTGGATTCAATGTCAATACACTTCATATTATTAGTTTATACTTCTAAATGTAAACAGAATCAAACATACTTGTATTTAATGTGAATACACTGTTATACCATGTGTTTTTACTTCTACATGTAAACAGAATCAAATATACTTGTATTCAATGTGAATACACTGTTATATTATGAGTTTATACTTCTACATGTAAACAGAATCAAATATAGTTGTATTCAATGTGAATACACTGTTATACTATGAGTTTAAACTTCAACATTTAAACTGAATCAAATATACTTGTATTCAATGTGATTACACTGTTTTACCATGAGTTTTTCCTTCTATATGTAAACAAAATCCAATATACTTGTATTCAATGTGAATACACTGTTATATTATGAGATTATACTGCTACATGTAAACAGAATCAAATATACTTGTATTCAATGTGAATACATTGTTATATTATGAGTTTATACTTCTACATGTAAACAGAATCAAATATAGTTGTATTCAATGTGAATACACTGTTATACTATGAGTTTAAACTTCAACATTTAAACAGAATCAAATATACTTGTATTCAATGTGATTACACTGTTTTACCATGAGTTTTTCCTTCTATATGTAAACAGAATCCAATATACTTGTATTCAATGTGAATACACTGTTATATTATGAGTTTATACTTCTACATGTAAACAGAATCAAATATACTTGTATTCAATGTGAATACACTGTTATATTATGAGTTTTTACTTCTTTATGTAAACAGGATCAAATATTCTTGTATTCAACATGAATACACTGTTATACCATGAATTTTTACTTCTATATGTAAACAGGATCAAATATACTTGTATTCAATGTCAATACACTTCATATTATGAGTTTATACTTCTACATGTAAACAGAATCAAATATACCTGTATTTAATGTGAATACACAGATATACCATGTTTTTTTACTTCTATATGTAAACAGGATCAAATATACTTGTATTCAATGTGAATACACTGTTAAATTATGAGTTTATACTTCTACATGTAAACAGAATCAAATATACTTGTATTCAATGTGAATACACTGTGATACCATGAGTGTTTACTTCTATATTTAAACAGGATCAAATATACTTGTATTCTATGTGAATACACTGTTATATAATGAGTTTATACTTCTACATGTAAACAGAATCAAATATACTTGTATTCAATGTGAATACACTGTTATATTATGAGTTTATACTTCTACATGTAAACAGAATCAAATATTCTTGTATTCAATGTGAATACACTGTGATTCCATGAGTTTTTACTTCAATATGTAAACAGGATCAAATATACTTGTATTCAATGTGACTACACTGTTATATTATGAATTTATACTTATACATGTAAACAGAATCAAATATACTTGTAGTCAAGGTGAATACACTGTGATACCATGAGTTTTTACTTCTATATGTAAACAGGATCAAATATACTTGTATTTAATGTGAAAACACTGTTATATTATGAGTTTATACTTCTACATGTAAACAGAATCAAATATACATGAAGTCAATGTGAATACACTGTTATACCATGAGTTTTTACTTCTATATGTAAACAGGATCAAATATACTTGTATTCAATGTGATTACACTGTTATTTTATGAATTTATACTTCTTTATGTAAACAGGATCAAATATACTTGTATTCAATGTGAATACACTGTTATATTATGAGTTTATACTTCTACATGTTAAAAGAATCAAATATACTTGTATTCAATGTGAATACACTGTTATATTATAAGTTTATACTTCTACATGTAAACAAAATCAAATATACTTGTATTCAATGTGAATACACTGTGATACCATGAGTTTTTTCTTCTTTATGTAAACAGGATCAAATATTCTTGTATTCAACGTGAATACACTGTTATACCATGAATTTTTACTTCTATATGTAAACAGGATCAAATATACTTGTATTCAATGTGAATACACTGTTATATTATGAGTTTATACTTCTACATGTAAACAGAATCAAATATACTTGTATTTAATGTGAATACACTGTTATACCATTTGTTTTTACTTCTATATGTAAACAGGATCAAATATACTTGTATTCAATGTGAATACACTGTTATACCATGAGTTTATACTTCTTTATGTAAACAGGATCAAATATACTTGTATTCAATGTGAATACACTGTTATATTATGAGTTTATACTTCTACATGTAAACAGAATCAAATATACTTGTATTCAATGTGAATACACTGTTATATTATGAGTTTATACTGCTACATGTAAACAGAATCAAATATACTTGTATTCAATGTGAATACACTGTTATATTATGAGTTTTTACTTCTTTATGTAAACATGATCGAATATTCTTTTATTCAACGTGAATACACTGTTATACCATAAATTTTTACTTCTATATGTAAACAGGATCAAATATACTTGGATTCAATGTCAATACACTTCATATTATTAGTTTATACTTCTAAATGTAAACAGAATCAAACATACTTGTATTTAATGTGAATACACTGTTATACCATGTGTTTTTACTTCTACATGTAAACAGAATCAAATATACTTGTATTCAATGTGAATACTCTGTGATACCATGAGTTTTTACTTCTAAATGTAAATGTAGGATATTGTTCAGCCCGTGACTGAACTTACCTTAGAAAAGAGAAAAATTTGACGATGAAATAAAGAACACACGGGAGCACTGGCTGCTGTCTTGACGGTGTGAGGTATATTTTGTAACTGATTGCCCCTTTCCCTGTACATTTTCCGGCCGGTAGGCCGAGGGGCGGGGCTACACAAAATAAATTGTGACATGGTGGCCTCCTAGCGAGGGCCACCCAAATCATATTCAATAAAACGTAATGGAATTCGCGTCCGTCTTCCAGCTCGTGTTGTCGGATGTTGGGAACGAGATATATTCCCAACACACTCCCCACCAGAGCCCGTGGTCCACGGCTCTCCCTGCTCGACTGGATCTGCGGCGGCCACGGGTGGAGTTGCTTCTTCTGGTTCCAATTCCAGCTCTGGCGTAGGTGGAATTTTGACGTCGTCCGGCTGATCCTCACGTAGTTCTAAGGGGTGTAACGATTGAATGGCACGGTTGATAAGATTCCCGTTCGGCGTCTTCACCATAACCAAACGGATCAACCCGTCTCTGCTAGTGATTAGCTCCTTCACTACTCCTATCGTCCACATAAGGCGCTTGGTGTTGTCATCGTGAATGATGACAACTTCTCCTACCCGGATCTTGCGGCCGGGTCCCCCTTTACAGTGGAACTTGTCGATTTGGAGAAAGTAGTCCGTCACAAATCGTTCGCAGATATCGCTGACATACTCCCTACGTTGACGATCCATTTTCAGCAGTTTCAAATTGGTTGCGTCGGGAGCCATGAGGTTTTCGGCTGGCTCCGGCGGAGTGCAGTTCAAACGCCTATTGTTGAGAAACTGGTTCGGGGTGATGGGGAGCGGGTCGTCGCTCCCTTCTGCCACGTAGGTGAGTGGCCGTGCATTCACCACGCTCTCGGTTTCAATGAGACTAACCTCTAGCTCGTCGTATTCCAGACATGCACGGCCATTGGAGCGCCTCAACAAATCCTTCATCGTCCGCACCATGCGCTCCCAGAACCCTCCCCACCATGGGGCTAGGCTGGCCGAGAAAATCCATTCGGGTTTCCGCATTGCCAGAAGGTCGTGGATCGCTGGGTCGGATCTTAAGACTTTCAAGTGTTTCGAGACGCATCTGAATGTTTTGGCATTGTCCGAATACATGACGGAGACACTACCCCTACTGGCGGAAAATCTTCGAAATGCGAGGAGGAAGTCGTGCGCGGACATCGTTTTTGTTAGCTCCAGATGGACGGCCCTCGTTACAGCACAAGTAAATAGGCAGGCATAGCTCTTTGGCTGTTTAATTGTGCCTTTCTTTTTGGCTGAGGATTCGTCCAATTGGAGATTTTCTTCATTTTCCTCCGATGGTTCTGTGGTTCGAGGTTCTTCAATGGGCTCCATCGCTGGAGGCTCTACCGTAGGCTCCAAAGCCGAACCATCCGTTTGCGAGGGATCCGTGGAGGATGTAGGATCCGTTTGCTTGCGTTTCTTACGCAATGTTGGGTGTTTGTAATATAGCGGCCCTGCGAAATCAACACCCGTGATTTCGAAGGCTTTCGCTTGTTTCAGTCGATTAATCGGTAGAGGTGCAGCTATTTCTCTGAATTGAGGTGAAGATAGCCGTTGGCACTTGACGCAGGCGTGCCAGACTGATTTGGTCTGTTGGCGTCCTTTGATGATCCAAAAACGTTCTCTTAGATCCGATAGAGTGGTTTTAACTCCAGCGTGTTTTAGCGAGACGTGTCGATCTTGGATGATTAGTTTGACGACTGGATGTTGAGCGGGAAGCAAGATGGCGGGTTCAATCTCCCTGTCTCTTAGCGCTAGCTCTACTCTTCCTGTTATTCTAATCAACTTGTCTCTTGCGTCCCACACGGGTCGGAGTGCGGCAATTTTCGGTTGCCGCCCTTCTTCCAGATCCTGAAACGTCTTGGGAAAAGCTTCTTTTTGGAGCTGCCTATAAATAAGTAGCTCTGCCTTCGTCAGTTCCTCTACTTTTAGGTGTTCTACCATTATCTGTTTTCCGTCTCCTGTCTTGATTGGAGTCTTCACTTGTGTGGCGTTTGTGGGGCGGTTTTTGGAGGCGAATCTCAGTATCCAAGCAGTTCTTCTGAGTAGTCGATTCCAAGACGGAATTCGATCCAGGTGCCATTCCACTGGAGTGGCTGGCTCCACGGAAGCTACCGACATGGTGACGGTTTTTGATTTTGCTTCCGCTTCGATTCTTTCATGGATACTGGGTTCTTCTACCTCGGGCGTTGAATCCGGCCATTTGGTTTCGTCTTCTTTCAGCCATGATGGTCCGTTCCACCATAGCTCGGAGTGTACCAGCGTTACGGCTGGCGCTCCCCGCGAGGCGAGATCCGCAGGATTTTGGACGCCTGGACAGTGCCGCCACCAATTTGGGCCAGAAAGTTTCTTAATAGCATCGACTTGGTTCCTGACGAATGGTTTCCACCTGTTGGTGTCTCCTCGGATCCAGCCAAGCGTCACTAGAGAGTCAGCCCAGAATATAGTTCGCCACCATTCGATGTGGAGAAAGTTCTTGAGTTTTTCTCCCAATCGTGCCGCCAAAAGTGAGCTTAAAAGCTCCAATCTTGGTAAGGTGACCTTTTTCTTTGGGAGAGGCACCACTTTTGTCTTGTTAGCAAGAAAATGGATGACTGTGTCGCCGTTTTTGCTTTGTAGCCTTGCGTAGGCAACGGCTCCATAAGCGGCCTCGGATGCGTCGCCGAAGACATGAATTTCGGCATTTTGTATGACCCTTTTCGAGTAGCCTATCCAACGTGGGATTTTTAAGTTGGCAAACTCGTTCAACCCAGTCATGGCTGCTATCCATGTCTTCCGTATTTCAGGAGGCGCTTCCACATCCCAGTCAATTTCGGCTGCCCAAAGTTTCTGGTAGATTATTTTCAGCAGGAGCGTTGTGGGTGATGGAAACCCAATGGGATCGAATACTCTTGCCGATATTCTTAAAATATTTCTTTTGGTCACTAGTTCTCCCAATTCCGTCGCAGCTTCGATGATAGGTGCGGGATCGAATTGGAAGGTGTCGGATTCGGTATCCCATCGAATCCCTAGGACCTTAGGCTGACCTTCTTCCAGTTTCTGAGTAAAAATTTTCACTATGGGGTTGATGAGCCCCTTTTCACTGAGAAATTTGCGAACTGTTTTGTCGTTGGTGACCCAACTTCGCATGTTGAGTTTTGCCTCCTGGAAGATGGATTTTGTCTCCTGTATCCTGGTTTTGGCTGTGGAGATGTTGTCGGCGCCTCCAAGGTAGTCGTCAACATAAATTTGCTCCTTGAGCTGTCTTACTGTGGTGGAGTAGATTGATTCCATGCCGTCTAGGTGCTTGTTTAGGGTAGCTCGCAGCAAAAATGGGCTGGAGCTGAGCCCAAATGGGACTCGTTTCCACTTGTATGCCACTAGAGGCGGATTTGGCGTTTCTAGCTCCGTGATCCACAGGAATCTGACAGCTTCGGCGTCTTCAGGATGCAGGGCGATGTTTAAGAAAGCTTTTTCGATGTCTGCTATCCATGCGATTTTGTTCAAACGGAATCGCATTAAAACGGCTAGCAGATCGGGATTTAGGTTCGGGCCGGTTTCTAAGACATCGTTGAGGCTTGGGCCATACTTTGATTTTGCCGCCCCGTCGAATACCGGTCGAATCTTCGTGGATTTTTTGTCCTGTCGGATGACAGGATGGTGTGGCAGATAAGTGTGGAGTCCTTCGTAATTTTGGTCTGCCTCCTCTACGAAGTTTTGGACGCGAAGCTGGTCTATTTCCTTATGGTAGTCTGATAGAAGCTCTGGTGTTCTTTTGAGTCTTTTCAATAGACTCTCCAGTCTTCCTTTTGCCATCAGGAAATTCTTTTCTAGCCTCCATTTGTCCGTTTTCCACGGGATTGGGGTGCAGTATCGCCCATCTTTTTGACGGGTGATTTTGTCGCCAAAGGAGCTGAGAGCATCGTCTGGCTCCACTGCATCACAATCGTCTAAAATGGCAAAGTATTCCAGCTTCCAGAACAGAGATAAGTCAAAGTCCGTTTGCCGCTTCAATTCTTCTTTTACGATTTTCCGTTTTTCCTTTTTGTTTTTGGAGGTATGGTTGAGCTCCTGGCTGGAAATTTCTTCCATAGGCCTCGGCTGGGCGGGCGAAAATTCTTTGGCCTCCTTGCCGGCTCCCATTACGTCCATATCTTCGGAGGGATTCGTAACATAAAATTCTGAATCGAGACATCTGGCTGCGTACGATGATACTGTCTGATGATTGGAAAAGCTACTGCATTGTAGCATTGGCTGGATTATTGCCTTTTCTTTTTTCGATCTTTTTTCCTTCGAAGGTCCAGCTATCATGCGACCTAGTTTTGTGTTGTATGCTCTAAGGCCGCACGGACTTTGGATAGCCGGTTCGTTAGGAATGATCTTAAACATTTGGTCGACTCCGATTAAAATGCCGACTTCTTTTTCTTGGCTGTTGGTTTCAAACCTGTCGTCAGCCATTTTTTCGTCTTCCAACCACAGGTGTCTTGCGAATGCCGTGTGGGAGTAGGGTCCAGTGTCTCCGATGTAGTCCGTTTCCAGGGCTGTTATTTTGACGAGTGGGGCTCCTTTCCAGGTGCCCCGAACTGCCAATTCCACTGCGTTGATTTGCTCTACTGGATTGGGTTTCCTTTGTTTGAAGACTCTCGTCCCGATATTTTCCACGGCCACTATCTTCAAATTCAGCGACTTTGAAATAGATCTTGTGACCCAGGATCTATGGCTGCCATCATCAATAAATAATATTGCCCTGGTTTCTTTACCATTGGGGCCTACCACCATCACTGTTGCCGTTTTCACCACGAGATCGCCGTAGGTGTTTGAACTGGAGACAGATGCCATGACGTTCGTTGGGGCATTGTTTCCGGTGTGTGCAAATCTTGTCACCTTTTTGTCACAGAGGGCGGTGTGGTGTGTCGCCTGGCAGTGTTTGCATAAGTAGTTGGTGGGGCAGTTTGAAGTTTCGTGATTAGGGCTGAAACATCTGACGCACCTTTTCTGCCTGGCGATGATGGCCTTTTTGTCCTTGAGGTTTACTGGACAAACCGTGGGGTAGTGTATTTCCCCACAGAAAATGCACGGTCTTGTGCATTGTCGGACGATGAAGTTGTCTTGTCGTCCTGTTGGTGTATTTGATGGCTGTGGGCTTTGTTTTGAATATTTTCTGGTTTGTGGAGCTAGTTGGGATCTAGCTCCAATCGCCAGTTGAGAGGCTGTAGCAGCTGGTGGCTGTTTCGCCGGTGTGGTTGTTGTCGTCTGCTGTGGAGTTTTAACCGTTTCCGATTTCCATCGGCTGTACCTTTCAGCAGCGTCGACTTGATCCCTGATGAAATTCAGCAGGGCTGTGATGTCGGTGATGTCGTTTGCATCAGAACTCGACCATTCTTTCTGCAATTCTGCAGGAAGTAATTTCATTAATTTTGTGCCAAGGAGTCCTCCAAAGGTGTCTTTTTGTACCCCGAGTGTCTCCAAGGCATTTATGTGCGACTGGACGGTGAGCTGAAGTCTTCGAAGAGCCGATACGTCTGTCATAGACTTAACAGGAGCCAGGTTATCAAATTTGCATAGATGGGTTTGAATGAGGGCCTTTGGTTTGGCATAGACCCTTTTCAATTCAGCAATGGCGATGTTGTAGTTTGCTGCAGTCAGTTCCAAGTTTTCCACGCACAAGTATGCTTCCCCCTTGAGATATTCTTTGAGATAGTCGAATTTTTGAACGTCCGACATTGTGGACGAGTGGATGGAGGCGTTAAAGCTCTCCCAGAATGACGTCCACTCAAAGATATCTCCTTTAAAATGTTTGATTTGCCTTTGGGGAAGGCGTGTTGATTGCGGTGCAGGTATAGCTGCTACTGGAGCAGGAGCGGCTGCTATTGGAGCAGCAGCGGCTGCGGCTGCAATTTGTGCCGTTGCTTGGTTTTGAGCTATCAGCTGCTGAATTTGTTGCGCGTAGGCCTGTTGTTGCTGAAGGACTTGTGCTGCAAAGGCTTGCTGTTGTTGTGTGAGCAAATCATGCAGCACCTTGCTTCTGTCTTCTTCCCGTTTTCGCTCGTCTTTTCTTTGCTGGTCTTGGAACTCAGCGTCCAGTTGCCGTTTGTACTCCTCGCGTTTGTTTTTGGCTAGAGCGAGTACAGCACTCATGTCTTCTTCGACTTCTGCCACTGCGGAGTAATCTTGTTCGATTTGCTCCTCGGTGGCGTTAGTGGATTGTAAGTTCCATATAACTTGGTCGCTTGCCTTGATGAATTTCTGGTAACGTTGCTTGAGGAGTTCGGTTTCCGTTGCAAGGTCGTTATCCAGTTCTGCCGTCATGGAGAGGTTTTTGTACTGCTTGATTTTGTCCATCGTCCTAGTAAGGTGGCCTTTCAGGCCTGCGCGTGTTGCCGATGCCCCTCGTGACATTTTTATTTGGGTTGCTGGAACGAACTAGGGCAAAAAGAGAAAAAGGGGGGCTTGGATTTTCCTGCTCCTATCACCGAAATTTCTTCAGTTGATGTCGGGTTTTTCCAACCTTTTCCGTTGCTTGATTCTTAGTAGTAACAGCTGGGTCCGACTTCTGGATTTCCCTTAAAGAAGTGGGCGAAAAATTGAGTTGAAGGCTTTTAGCTTTCGTGTTGCCACCAGTTGCGAGTAATGGAAGGGAGTAGCGTTTCGCTTTATTCCAAACAGTGGGCGTATTTTTTAAACTCCACTGGCTTGGGATGTTCTTCCTTCCTTTATCAGGCGACTGTGAGATGTGGCGAATAAATTTGGCTCTTAGTTAGCTTTCGGTAACTTAGAGCACTGTACCGACTTTGTTGTCAGTTATACAGGTGTCACGAGGTTTGGACAATGGCTTAGCACGATCTAAGATTATTGGACATTAAGCGGAGTGCAAAAAAAAATTGGCTCCTCCAATGGCATAAAGAATTCAAAGCAAGGTTTCAAGAGTGGCGAAGAAATCATAAGTTTTAAAAAAGGGGATCCACCATAGCGTTATTTCTAAAGGCTAGGTGGCATTAATTTGCAATTTTTTAAATGAAATAAATGAAAATTTTGGAATTCTTGGAAAGAATATAATAATTAGTGGCTTACTACTTCAATATAAAAAGAAAAAATCACAATTTCTGAAGTGTACAAAAGAAGTTGTAATTTTGAACGCTATGTGGCGTAGACGTTCGTTTCTTTGAAAGAGAAAAAAAATTTTTGATTTTGAGATCACCAACAAAAAAGAAAGAGTTTCGAATCTGAGCGCTAGATGGCGTAAGACGTTCAGTTCTGAAGAAAATGTTTGAAAATATAAAAAAGGAAAAAAGTTTGCTATTTTGAGCGCCAGATGGCGTAGGCGTTCAGTAGATGAGAAAAATGTTTAAATTTTTTGAAGAGGAAAAAAGATTGCTTATTCTGAGCGCCAGATGGCGTAAGCGTTCGGTGGATGAGAAAAAGAGAAAAAAAAAATTTGAATTTGAGAGGGAAAGAAAAAAAAATTGAGTGATAGGTTTGTAAATTTGAACGCCAGATGGCGTTTGCTTTCAGTTAGAATGGAATTTTGAAAGTTTTTGAAAGTTTGAGAAAAGTGATTGGAGTTTCGAGCGCTAGATGGCGTTTGCTGCCTCGAAATTTAAATAAATAGAGATTGGCGTTGCCTAATTTCTAAATATGTGAGAAAGTTTTTTCGTTTAGGGAGTGTAACTATAAAATTACTCTCCAGTTTGGAAAAAAGAGAAGGAAATGGCAACAATGGATTTTTAGTTTTATGTTTATTACAGAAGAACAATCACAATTCGTGGTAGAGATCGATTAGATCGTCAGGGTCAATTTCGATGATTATGATGTCTTCTTCTTCTTCTTGCTCTATTTCTTCTCCTTCTTTTCCTTTCTCTTTCTCTTCTTTCTTTTTCTTCTTCCTTCTTCTCTTCTTTTTGTTTGAGTCTCTAATTTTTGAAAATGTCTTGGAGACCCGAGGTGCTGCGCTACAGCGGAGAGTGACCACGAGAAAAAGAAAGGGAAAATTGATGGGAGGCCTAACCTCCAACAAGGAATTTTTTTGAAAGAAAAGAGTAAAGAAATTCAAGCCAATATGGCCGCCACCGACCACGTAAGGGAGAGGCAAAAAAAGTAAAACTCAAACTCTTTGGCTCGAAATAGAGAAGACAAAGGAAATAGCAAACGAGAAAAAGAAAGAAAAATAAAAATGTTTTAGCAAACAAAAAAAAAAATTTACAGTGAGCTAACCTTCGTGGAGGTTTCTCCAAAGATTCCTAGCTTGAGCTAGGTTGAGCCCACCGTAATGGCCGCCACTGACCACGCGGTGGAAAAAAAGAGAAAGGAAAAAAAATTTTTTTTTACAAGACAATTATTTACCCGTCTACTGTCGCAGTTACTACGACGTAAGTAGCAAAAAATGAAAAAGGGAAAGGTTTGCCCTGCGGCTAACACGTGGTGTTCACCGAATAAGAAAAGAAAGCAAAAATTTTAGGGGTGAGTTACGTCTCCCCACAGTCTACTGACAGCGAAATTTCTTAGTAAATTTAAATTACTTAACTAGTTCGAAGGACCATGTAAGATTTTAGTCTCCGGTTCGAAGGACCATGTAAGATATTGTTCAGCCCGTGACTGAACTTACCTTAGAAAAGAGAAAAATTTGACGATGAAATAAAGAACACACGGGAGCACTGGCTGCTGTCTTGACGTTGTGAGGTATATTTTGTAACTGATTGCCCCTTGCCCTGTACATTTTCCGGCCGGTAGGCCGAGGGGCGGGGCTACACAAAATAAATTGTGACATGGTGGCCTCCTAGCGAGGGCCACCCAAATCATATTCAATAAAACGTAATGGAAGTCGCGTCCGTCTTCCAGCTCGTGTTGTCGGATGTTGGGAACGAGATATATTCCCAACAGTAAACATGATCAAATATACTTGTATTCAATGTGAATACATTGTTATATTATGAGTTTATACTTCTACATGTAAACAGAATCAAATATAGTTGTATTCAATGTGAATACACTGTTATACTATGAGTTTAAACTTCAACATTTAAACAGAATCAAATATACTTGTATTTAATGTGAATACACTGTTTTACCAAGAGTTTTTCCTTCTATATGTAAACAGAATCCAATATACTTGTATTCAATGTGAATACACTGTTATATTATGAGTTTATACTTCTACATGTAAACAGAATCAAATATACTTGTATTCAATGTGAATACACTGTTATATTATGAGTTTTTACTTCTTTATGTAAACAGGATCAAATATTCTTGTATTCAAGGTTGCATTTAATATAACAAATGGGAAAAATTCATAATTTTAATTTAGATAAAAGTGAATTCAGAATAAACTATATTAAAAACATTAAATAAATTTCGGTGAAATTTTGATGTGAAAATTTACGTATTGTTTGTAATAATAAGACTTATTGCTGGGGAAAACAATATGACAAGCTTGTATAGCAGACAAAATAGAAAATCGTGATTAGTGAAGACAGAATAAAAATTGTGATCTTTTTTAAAAATGATTTTGTACTGAATTTGGATTTTAATCATTACATTAAGACTAAATTCTCTTTCTAACCATGAGTTTCTGTCAAAACAAAAAAAGAGCTGGATATTCCAGATGGACTCTCAACAGAATGGGGAGAAAGAAAGCCTCTGAATTAGTTAATAAATTTTTGAATCCTGATTGCGAGACAATTGACAAAGAAGTATGCAGACTTTACAATTAATATTAAGTATTTCACAATTATTTATTTATTTTTCGTATAGACTACTGTTTTTACTAGAGAAGAAGCTAGAGACATTACAGTTGAATCTCCATTACACGGTGATACTCAGACAATATTGCCTCTTCAAGCAGAAGATTGTGAACATCAAGCAATAATTCATGCTGCAGCAGGTAGCGAAACTTCACACCAAGCTTCAGATAGTGTATTTCAAGATATGTCTAGCATCCCACCCCTGGAAAAGTCAAATGAATTAATAGATGATGAAAGTTGGGGAGATACCGATAGCATGATAGATGATGGCAGCTGTGATGAAATGGAAGAAGAAGATTTAGGATATCAAGTATATTATAGTAATTTTTTTATTAATTGGTGGTTATACTAATAAAAACATACATTTTAGGGAAAAACAAAAACTGATTCATCGGTATACCTGCCATTACTTTGCATACTCTTCTATCTAAGAGATCATTTGACTAAGGCTGCCTTACAGCATCATCTCAAAATATTGATGGTGGCTACAAAGACTAGCATAAGAAAACTAACAAGTGTGCACAACCTGCTATCAAAATACCGTCACCTGAAGACAACTATTAAAAAGACCTTCGTCTGTAGGTTAAAGGATTGTAATTCTCACCTTGTGTTGGACGACAAAAAAGTCCCTGTCGAAAAACAACCTTGTGGACACAAATACACAAATAATCGCTCAAGTGACTGCTACATTCTTCAACTTCCGATTGCAGAACAGATTTCTTATTACATCAAAACTTATCATAATAAACAGCAAAAATCAACAAGCCCTTCAGATGATCCTGACACTCGCAGCGATGTTAACTCTGGCGGAAATTACAGAAAACTACAAGAGGCCGGTGTTATCGATGAAAACACCATTACCACGCAGATCAATACTGATGGAGCTCAAAAGTTTAAATCTAGCAAGTTCGGAATTTGGCCTCTGATGGGGATAATCAATGAAGCAAGTTTCAAGACACGACGATCCTGCATTATACTATTAGCCCTATGGTACGGTAACAAAAAAACCCCTAGAGATACTCTGCTTGAACAAGCCATTGAAGAACTGAAAAAGCTTCAAAAACATGGCATAGAAGTGAACGGAATTATCTACAAAGTACCCGTCTTGATTATTTCTACTGATACTGTCGCTCGTCCACTTGTTCGCAATTTAACCCAATTCAACGGCGAGTTTGGATGCGACTTTTGCCTTCATCCTGGTGAGCAAGTGCCAAAAGGAAAAGGGAGTGTCCGAGTATATCCGCAGCCAAATTCCTACCCAACCTTCAAGCCAAGATCCATGGAACAGCACAAAAAGGATCTAGAACTGGTTGGTATGTTGAAAAATAAACCAGTCCATGGAATTGTCGGCCCTAATCCCTTCCAAAAATTGGCTGATTTTGACCATGTCGAAGCATACGTCCCGGAGTATATGCACTCTTGTTGCCTTGGTGTTTTCAAGATGTTCATCAACCTTTGGACTGATAAGAAACATAAGAAGGAAAAATGGTATATAGGTTACTATCTAGCAGTTATCAATGCCCGCCTTTCTCAAGCAAAACCTCCATATGATATATCCCGAACCATTGATTAACTCAACGATTTGACTGACTGGAAGGCTTCTATGTATCGTACTTTTGTCCTTTACTATTTCCATCTGTTAGAGGGTCTCTTACCATCACCTTTTTTTGAACATTTCTCAGGCCTCGTTTACGGCATGTCCCTGTTGTTACAAGAACGTGTGAATGTGGCTGATGTTTCCAAAGTAGAGATTCTGTTTCACAAATTTGTCATTGATTCAGAAATTCTTTACGGGATCGAACACATTGGAATCAATATGCATTTTTTTATTCATTTGCCAGAATGTGTAATGAAATGGGGGTGTTTGTGGGCAACATCGGCTTATATACCTGAATGGTTTAATAGGGTATTGATTTCAATGTGCAAAGGGACTCAGGCATTTACCGAACAAATGAGTACTAATTATCTAATGAATTTGGCAGTTAGAGAGGAGTCAATTAGTTTACTGACAAATGAAGAGGTCCCACCAAATGTCGAAAACCTTTTTAAAGAATTACTTCATTTATCCAACGACTCTGTGCATCAACTGGGTAAGGAAAAGATCACTAATTCGGGTGCAGTCCAACTAATTGGTGGATCAAGCAGTCGTAAATTGTCAGTCAGCGAGGAAGTGGCAGTAAAAGACAAGATGCGATACCTCCCAGAGTCTTATAATCTTCTAGACCAATTAGATTTCCAAGAAAGTTTTGATTTTTTTCCTCGGTTCCAACTTCATTCTATTGGCTCTGTTTTCACTACTACCGATTATGAGAAATCGCCAAAGAGAATCAATTACTGTGCATTACTTGAAAGCGGAGACTTTGTTGCTATTGACAGCATAGTTTATTTTCCATCAATATTCATGACATTCATTATAGGTAGAAAATATGGTTCAGAATCGAAGCAAACGTTTTTGCCTCCCTCTTTGAACGGAATCGATTTCAGTCCAACTCACGGACAAACAACAAGACTTGTGGGAAAATCAAAACATCAGTTGGCTTTCGATCCTTTGCAATTTAAGAAAAAGTGTGTTTTGGCGATGAATAATGTGTTAACAGATACTTATCTAATTACCGCATTGGTAAATCACTTTGAAAGTGATTAATTTGGATCTTAAACCTGTTTGCTAATACTGAATGTTTAATCTTATGTATACTTGCGAGCATTAAATACAATAAAAAGTAAAAATCTGAATTACAATATCTTCATTTTGGGAATGGGTTTTATGTTATATTAATTCTTCAAACCACGGTTAATAATAATTCTATGAATGGTTATTAATTAAATATTGGTTATGGAAAAAATACGAACAAGAAAAGAGCAAGAAAATTTTATGTAATTAACATGGTAGTTATACATATGTTGTTCATATACAAGTCACGAACAACTATTTTCTGTAGCTAAAATGTGCAAGGTAGTTCAATGCGCACAACATAGTGGTTTTCTGAAAGCTAATGCATCAGTGTCGATAAACAACCATTCGACGAGTAAAAATCGGTAAGAGTTTTTTCTTCGAGCTACCCGCAACCTAGTTTTTACCTTGTTTCTTTATGGGATAACCTCAAATTGTTAGTATTCTCCTTGTAGCTAGCTGTTTTTCATTATGCTTAAGAATTACACGCTTGTCGCTAGTAAGTGGAGGGGACGGCTAGCTATATTTTTCGCACGGGTATTCCATGCAGTTTACATATAGAAGTAAAAACTCATGGTATAACAGTGTATTCACATTGAATACAAGTATATTCCATGCAGTTTACATATAGAAGTAAAAACTCATGGTATAACAGTGTTTTCACATTGAATACAAGTATATTCCATGCAGTTTACATATAGAAGTAAAAACTCATGGTATAACAGTGTATTTACATTGAATACAAGTATATTGTAACGGACGATCGACGTCAGAGCCGTTTATTTGGAAATCAAAGAGAATTGACTACAGAGTAAACTAAGAATAAGGGAAACAAGGTTTAAACAAGTTTGACACATAAGAATAACTAAGACGGAAGGAACCCAGATCCAGCCGAGTGGTCTTCTTTTATACCATCGTTGGGCGTTTTCTCCTGTTCTAGGGATTTAAGTAATTGAGTGATAACCTTCCTGTGACCTTTAATAATCATCAGTTTTATCTAACTCTCGGGAGTTAACCATGAGATAAATTCTATTGGTTGCATAACCCTACGTCAGCTGTGCGTTACATCCCCCCTCTCAGACTGCAACTCGTCCCGATTGCAATACAATTTTAGCACAGCTCAAAATAACTATGTTATTTTCTAGTTATTTGAAAGGAACATTCATATTGGGGTTATTTTAGGGAATTTCCTATTTCTATTGATAACATTTGGAACATTTAGTCTAAAAATTTTTCAAAAAGAACATTTTAACAGTAGAATTTCTAATTCTATATCAAAAGAAATATTTTTCTTTTAATTTTCCTATGTATATACTATAGGAACATTCAAATTGAGAATCGGAATATAAAGTTTAAGAAGCAAGAAGAGGGAGAAAAAAAAAATTTGCTGATGTATGAAGAACATTTTACAGCTGCTCTTCAACTTCCTATTCGTGTTTTTTCAGTCGACTTTCGAGTTCATTCACTCGTTTAGTCAGATTTGACAGAACAACTTTGTTTTGTCGTCTGCTAAGAAATAGTGCGATTGCCAGGCTGAAAAACAGTGTGGCTATAGCAGCGATAATTTCGAAGGGATACCGGACGTTGATTGTACGTTCGGTGTTCTTTCTTTCTTTTTCTTCTTCTTCTATTATCCGTAAATGTTCCCCCATAAGAGTAACGCGGCTTTGTATTGAGGCCTTGCTTGTTGCCTGAGGCCTATTTTTCCATTTTTTCATTTCTGGCTCTGCCGTTTCCATATTCCGCGTTTCATACTCTTGTGGAATGAGGTCTGCATTTCAACACGAGTTGTAGCGAGCTAGCTCTGCCCGAGTGTGCTTTTCCATTCGCTCAGCCCGAGTGAGCGAATGTTCTAGGTTTACAGCGCTCATGGTGGCAGTTTCAGCAATCGCAACTGTAAATACTCATCATTGAATAAGCATTTTTATTCGTTTTTAATATTCAAAACCCCTGGAGTGGCACAGATGTTTAATAGGGACGAAGAATCCGATGATTCAGCTGAATTTTCAGAGCCAACTGCACCTTCCAAGCTTATTATAGGTAAGTTGGTTGGTACAGTTGGTGACAAATACGCGAGGAAGTACGGCAAAAGTGATGCCGCCAGAAAGCGATTAATCACCAAGATAACTAAAACATTAGTAAGTATCTACACCTTCATATAAATGTTATTTAGTTTACCATTCATTTATTCTTTACTGCAGCCAGAAGTGCTGTACAACTTGTTTGGCGTGGAGATCCTTGTTACAGTTTATTCTCCCTGTGTAAAGCAGAGATCATGCAAAACTGTGTCAACTGGGATGAATATGAATCTTTTTCTTGCAACTGAAAATGGAAAAAGATTCAGAAGACACCTGGAAAAACTTTCTTCGTGCTTCCCACGTAATGATTATTTTAAGTTTACAACTATGTTGTTGTCCATGTACTGTAGATGTATATGTAGTATTTTAATTATACTTCAAACAGGTCCTGAATCCAACATTGCATGAAGGCTACAGGGCTATCTTGATTAAAGCTGGAAAATTTGAACAACTGGAAGCCAAAGAAATAGCTTCACCCAGTTTTACATTTCAGGATATTCCAAGCGTACTTGCCATAGAAAAGGTAAATCAGGCTAAGAAGAAAGAAATAAGGAGGGAGAAAAAACAAGATTTTATTAACACCCGGTATTATATATAATAAAAATTAATATTTCTTTTTTATAACACTATACTTAACTTGCAATTTCTTCAGCAGACTGGCTCGGGAGAAGGCATTTGAAGTCCGCATTAGTGATGAAGGTTATTGCATAATTTTATTTGCATGCTTATAACTATAATCTAATTTTCGTTTTCGTTTATTTTAAAGAAGCTTTTTCTGATGAATTAAGTTCTCCAACAATACCGGCGCTGCACAAGCTAATTGAAGTCCAGGTTGCCAATGCAGGTTGTTACTTCATTCATTTATGTGTATCATACCATAATTTTACTTTTATTTTCCTCCAATTTACAGAAGCGGGTGAGGCAAGGCCGATTCACGACAAGTTAGCTGAAGTGCTGATGGGTGATAGAGGTTGCATAATTTTTCTTTGATTACTGTAACTTCATTCTAATTTCCCATAAATGTAATTTGGCAGAAGTCTCGGTTGAAATGTTTTCACCGAGAAGGCCCTGGCCCACTGCAATCGTTCCTCCATCTCCAAGAACTTCACTACTTCAGCCTGGTGATGCAGATCTGTATCCTTTGATGGCTGAAATCACGATCCCAGGCATAAGACAACTATCTACTCAACTTGCACAGTCACCAGCCGGTTCTGGAAAAGCTCAGGCCCAGTCAGCGATCCCAGCCAACAAACAACTGTCTACTCAACGTGACTAGTCACCATCTCCTTCTCAAACGGCTCAAGCCCAGTCAGTGATTCCAGGAAACCAACAACTGCCTATTCAACGTGCAAAGTCACCTGACCGCTTCCGAACGGTTCAGGCCCAGTTACTGATCCCAGTAAACAAAAAACTGCCTACTCAACTTGCACAGTCATTTTCTCGAATGGCACAGGCCCAGTCAGCGATCCCATTAGGCAAACAACTGCCTACTCGACGTGCAAAGTCACCAGTACCTTCTCAAACAGCTCAGGCCCAGTCAATGATCCCATTAGACAAACAACTGCCTACTCGACGTGCAAAGTCACCAGTACCTTCTCAAACGGCTCAGGCCCAGTCAGTAATCCCATTAGACAAACAACTGCCTACTCGACGTGCAAAGTCACCAGCCCCTTCTCCAGCATTATTCAACTTATAAATTTTTGTTTAATTTTAGAAAGGGGAAGGGGATAAAAATAATCACAAGTTTGGGATGGTCGTTTGGCCGTTTTTGTTTGCATATTCGCAAAAACTTTGTGTTATTCATGATCGTCGTTTAATCGTGCATCTTATACTTCCTTTGAATTTCAAAAATTTTGCGTTTTTATTGCCGAATGAGCTAAAAACGTTTCAGCCAATCACAGCCGAAGTGAACCACGCTTGGTAACTAGGCGGGAGATTTGAATAATGAATATTACTTAATGGATTCACGTACTATACCCCTATAACCCTTTTATAATTCAAGGCAAAACCTAAACACTTGAGGCAGTAAATAAACAGTAGTCAGAAATAATTTTAAAATGTCTGTATTTTAGAATTCGCATTTTTATTTTCTTTGAATCTTAGTTTCCGAACATTTTAAAACTGAGAGGCAGTTTAAAAAACAGGGAAATGTGACCAACGCCTACAGGTACAGTATCAGCATAATGACAAACACGCAATGTTACAACTTATTCTTCAGTTCCTTAAAAAAAATGTTCCTAAGGTTTGTAATGGTAAGACGCATAGGTTCATGTATCAGGCTTCATTGTCATTGCTATCAGAATCGTGGCATTCATTTATTTCATCACCGTCAGATTCTTCCTCATTAAGCATACTTTCATAATCACCCGGTTCTAGATGTTGATAATACTTTAAGTATCTTAAAGCATCATTTAGGACCATTTGAAGGCGGCGAATTTCTGCAAACTTCATTGACGCTTGCGCTTGATTAAAAAGCATTTTGTCTGTTTGTGGCAGCAGCAAATCTTCAACCAATTCTTGTTCTTGAACAACAAAGTTGTCAGTCACATCGGGTTGCATCAGGTTTCCAACTTCAGCATGATGAAATTCAATACTTTTCTTTAGGGAATGCAGAAATTGAGAAATTTCTTTCATAGATTGACCCGGCTGTTCTTCATTCCTTTTAAGCAGCATCCAACAATCGATTAGTTTAAAATTTTCCCTGAAGGAGGCTAGAAATACATCATCAAGAAAAATTTCACTCCAAAGGACAAGTTTGCATTTCATTATCGTCGTTTGACTCTTCCCACGGGAAAGCTCCTTCCGTAAAATGTTGAAACGTTAGCGGATGGTAAACGTCTCCATTTATTTTGGTTATCCAATCTTCTTCTGTCAAAGCATTTAAAGTTACAAGCTTGGCTTTTATTTTTACATTCAACTTGGATATTTTATTCCGAATGTGGGCTTTCCATTTGCAAGTAGCTAAAAATTTTATTAGAATAAGTAAATCTTTTAATAATTTTAGCAGTATATAAAGGCATAGAACACTTACCAGCAACACTTGCAATTCTATCATGCATATTGGAGTGTTCGTAATAAAATGTTTCTATTTCATTCTGAACAATTTCCAACTTTGTTTTTTTCTTGTCTTCTCTGTTGCCTGAATATTTGAATATAAAATTTTGTACGATTCGAAAATTTAACTGAGAAATTATTAGGGAATGAATAGGCTACTTTTGATATATTCAAAGGCTTTGTTGTAAAGTTGAAGATGTATATCAGGAAGGTCGGCCTCCGTCAGTCCTCTTTTTGCCAATAAATATACCAAACGTTTTTGGTAGAAATGTACACGATGAACAGCCTAAATACGTTGAAGTTTAATTGTAATTCGCTCGAATAAGGCTGCTGAGTTACTTACGATGAGAAGTCTTGAGGTGACCAATCTCGGCAGAATTTTTTCTTTTCTTGAATTCCAATATAATATAGCCAGGGTTAGAAAGTCGTTTCTACCTGTAGATATTTCAAATATACTTCATATTATTTAAACAAATTCCATTGAAAAAGGAAAATACACTGTTTCTCACCTGCTTCGCTCATTACTTTCGTAACGTTAGCGTATCGTGAAAAAAAACTGAAGACTTGTTCCGATTCTTCTCCTAGGGTTCCAGCAGCTCCAACTTTCCAGTGGCCGAAAAACAATATCTGGCAGTACCAGGAATGGCATTGCCCATGAAGACGGGAAAGAAATCCTTGCATGCCATTCGTAAGATGTCCGAACTGCTCTCGAAGTTCCTTCCCGAGAAACTCGACGAATGGCCAGTACTTACAAATTACGTCGTTCACCAAAAATTTGCAATTGAATTTACTGCACTTTATGTGTGCAACGAGAGTATGCCGAAACGTTTCACCTTCGCACATATCACAGGCTGTGAAGATGCATCCATGGCCACAGGATGCCATTACAATGCCTACAGTGGCGAGGTTTTTGTATCGTGATGATACCTCTCTCATCGCTACAAATTCAGCATTGCCACACTTAGAGCCAATTGTGTTTTTTCCTTGGGGCCGTACAGTGGCAACAGCCTCTTTGACGCTTTTAAGCTCAGCTTGAGAGGTTATCACCTCATCCTCATACCAACTTTGGCCTTTCTTTCTGTAATAAAAGTATTGATCAAAAGAAGTCCGTTTTGTACAATATAGTCATTATTGGATGTTATACTGATTTTCACGATGCCGCCTACAAAGTTTGTGGTTGCCATCAGGGTGTAACGATAGCGGTTCCGGTTCTCCAGTTAGTTTTGAGATGCAGGCTCGACATAAATCCTTCCGGAGTCCTTTAACACGTTTGTCTATGAGATGATGGACGTAGGAGCATGCTTTGCTGGCTCTTTTGAACATGAGAGAATTGATGATTTCGCTCTACAAGAAAGTTGAGCCTTGTTAAGTAAACTATGAACTAAACATAGGAAGCACACTCACCAAGCCTACACCGTCTGGCGTGGAGGAAATTGTTGCTGCGAACTGTCGTTCCGACGTCCCAGGTGTTAGTAGACTTAAATGATGCCACATGCGCAACAATTTCGTAGAAAATAGAAAACTTCAATTTTTTGGCGTCCCAGGAAAGAATCCTGAAGAAATGTAGTCTTCGAATTGGGCGGGTCGTCTGAAACTGCATGACTTTGATCTGTTACATTGGAAAACAGCATCATTTAAGTTAAATACTCCTGTTGAATAAAAAATTTACATGAATTTCCTTCTCACAAAAAAAGATTAAATAACATTTTTTTAACCGTCTTTTGTCACCACAGTGCAAAAATCAGATCCTGGTGTTAAATTTAATAGACCACCTGTTTTACCGACACCTTTACACTGAGGACAGTGCGTGGGTGCTGTAAACAACGGAACTGCAACCCCTGGAATTAAAAATAAAAAAATAAAACTAAAATTGTGAAAAACTACATGAACGATATTGTTTTTAAAATGTAACCTTTCGTTTGCACGGCTCCATGAATGATGAGGAATTCAATGGGTAACAATTTTCTTGTATGATCCCATTTGTCAGCCTGCCTGAAGTGAACTGTCCGATGACAGAAAGGGCTGGAAGAATGCAATTTAAAATTACAATCACCACAGAAAGTTTTTCTACAATTTTTGCATTTAATACACCATTGCAAACCCAGAGCAGATGAAGACCAGACTTGGCAAACAAAGCTATTACACCCATAGCTTTTAACCAATGACACATATGCTCTCTCGGCGCTATCTTTCCAAAGCCGATCATCTTCGTCGTGGTCCTTGTTGCGCTCCCTTAATATCCTTCTTGATTCTTCTAACCTCTTCTTTTTAACGGCTGCATTTTCTTTGTCATTGTTTAAGTTTTCAGCAGCTGCCTCTTCTTCTACCTGGGCAAACCATTGCAAAAAGCCCTCCTGTTGTTCTAAAGTTAAAAAATTTGGAATTACACCCACTCGTTAAATTAACATAAAGGCAAAGAGATAATACCTTTTGTTTCTTTTGTAAAAGGGTGATGTGGTGTTGCAGGAAGATCATCTGATGTGTGGTGTTCAACAGCAATTCTTGTCTGTGCTTCTTTTGTAAAAGTGTGATGTTGTGCTGCAGCTGCAGGAAGATCAAACGTGTGGTCATCAAAAGCAATTCTGGTCTGCGCTTCTTTAACATATAACAAATGAAATGTGGTATAAACAAATACAATAAATAAAGGCAAATATTAAAGTGAACAAATATGAAACCTGTTAGTTGTTGAGGATCTGAAAGACGTGCTGGCAAAGGATCCATAAAAAGAACTTCCTTTTTGAACTGTTGAATTAATATTTCAACTTCTGTTTTCCCATCAGCCAATAGCTTTTTTGATGGTTGGTTTTTATGCGCATCATCAGAAAATCCTCCACCAGAGTATCCTTTCTTCGTACAATTCTTGTGGAGTTGAGGATTTCCTGTAATTGCTTTTTTCTTCTAAACAAGTTTTTCGCCAAATTTTGTGCTTTTCTTTTCAATGCCTTCTTTTCTCTGGCCTCGATTTGGGCCTCTAACCTCTTAGCTTTCTGTATTTTTGCTTCTTCTTCGTTTTCGGGTAGTTTTGGTCGTCCCATGTCACTACAAATTCAATTTAAAGTATTTAAACTAAAAAAAACAGAAATACAGAAACACAGCCATTGACTATAGAGTATTTACATTTGCGATTGCTGAAACTGCCACCATGAGCGCTGTAAACCTAGAAAATTCGCTCACTCGGGCTGAGCGAATGGAAAAGCTCACCCGGGCAGAGCTAGCTCGCTACAACTCGTGTTGCTGCATTTTCCAATTCGGATAGCGGCGGTAGTGTAACGTTGTTCAACGAATGTTTGACGTTCTTCTTGAAACTTGCTTGAAAAATCCAATCTTCTGTGTATGCCGTACATGTTGTTGGAACTTCAAACACGTCAAAAGGTTCACGTTTAATCACTGTGTTAGTTTTTCCTCTGCTGTTTGGACAAGTTATGGTGATTGTCATTTCTTGTGCTGAGGTAAATCCCCATCTTCGGTGTCCCAGGTATACAGTTTGTTGTCCGGTCCATGGAGATAATTTTGTTGAAAATTATTGTTAATTGTGCACCATTTTCCTCTGAGGGCCTTGTATTTCTTTCTTCTGATTGTTCTTGATCTTGAGCATTGGCAGATGCTTCTTTTTCTGGCCCCTTATTTTGATTTTCTTGCAAATCTTCAGAAGGCACTGGATTTTTGGTACACTGTGCAACACTAGTCATGTCAATGAATGGTTTCATTCGTTCGACATGCACAATTTCTGTTTTTGGTGATTTGCCTAATCGAAGCTCGTAGTTGTTTTGCGTTGTTTGCCTCACCACTGTATAGGGTCCAAACCAACGATGTAGAAGTTTTTCTGACTTGCCCACTTTTCTAATGGGTTTGTAGACCAGTACCTCCTCATTTGGTAGGTACATGGTTGCTTCTCTACGATTTTCATCGTAGATTTCTTTTTGTTTTTGTTGTACTGCGGCGGCTCTGGCTTGAACTACTAGTCGAGCCTGCTGCAGACGTTGAATTGCCCATTCCGATGAATCACGATTTTCAGGTGGTATTGGGTTTGGGTCTGCATTCAACGTAACGTCTATCGGAAGTACAGCTTCTCTTCCGTAGACCAAGTAGAATGGAGTTTTTCCCGTAGTTTCGTGCCGGGTTGTGTTGTAGGAGAATGTTACGAATGGTAACGACTCGTCCCAATCACGATGGTCAGCACTCACGTACATTGACAACATGTCTGCCAATGTATGGTTTAAACGTTCCACTAGTCCATTGGCTTGCGCACGATAAGCTGTCGTGGTACGATGATTCGTTTCGAGCGCCTGTATCACTTTTTGTGTCACTTCTGCGGTAAAACAGCGGCCTTGATCTGTTGTTAATTGACGTGGTGCTCCATGTCTTAACAAAATACTTTTCACTAGGAAATCCCCTATTTCATTTGCGTCAGCAGTCGGAAGTGATTTTGTTTCGGCCCATTTTGTTACGTAATCGACTGCCACGATAATTTGCTTGTTCCCTTTCTTTGATAGTGGGAACGGGCCTAGGATATCCAATCCTAGTCTCTCGAACGGGCGTTCAGTTCTTTTTACTTCCATAAATCCTGCGGGTTGGTGGTACACAGGTTTGCGAGATTGGCACTCTCGACAACTACGCACAAATTCACTTACGTCTTCGGCCATTGCCCACCAATGATAACGAGCACGTACTTTCGCTAAAGTACGCGTTAATCCTAGGTGACCTGCGGTAATGTCATGATTGCACGAACGCATAACTTTCTCTTTAAACGACTGTGGTACACACAATTTTAAAAGACGTCCATCGTCCACGATCTTCTCATAGAACAGCAAGTCATCTTTGATTCGATAGCGTCCCGACACTTTTCCTTTTTTGATGGCGGCAAACGCTTCGCTCCATTCTTCTTGTTGAGCGCGCTGGAATTCTTTCTTAGTGTCCTGGTCGATGCTTGACGCGGCCAGAATGTATGTTAAACCCTCGTCTGAACTTGTTACGACATTCACGGGGTAGCGTGATAGCGCATCTGCGTCTGTGTGCAATCTTCCGTTGCGATGCACGATTCTTAGGAGAAACTCCTGTAGTTGAAGACTCCAGCGTGCTAAACGTCCTGCCAAATCCTTTTTGCTGAGTAGCCAGCACAGGGCGTGGTGATCGGTTACCACGATGGTTTCCATTCCCCAGATGTAACTTCGAAACTTTTTCACTGCCCAGACCAACGCAAGGCATTCTTTTTCCGTTATGGAATAGTTATTTTCACTTTTTGCCAAGAGGCGGCTTTCATAGACCAGAGGTCTTTCTACGTTGTCCACTCTTTGTAGCAGCACTGCCCCAAGACCGTAATCACACGCATCTGGGTGAATTTCGAAAGGCTTTGTGAAATCGGGATAAGCTAGTGTAGCGGCTTTCACTAACGCTTGCTTTAATGTCTTGAAGCTTTCTTCTTGCGGCACTTCCCACACGAAGCTTCCTCCCTTCTTGAACATGTCTGTCAGGGGCTTAGCTACGTGAGCGAATTGAGTAATAAACCGTCTGTAATAGGAACACAATCCTATAAAACTGCGAACGCACTTCAGTTGTTCAGCCGGTTTCTGTAACGAGCTTGGTGACAGGAAGTTTTCTATAGCTTTTAGTTTTTCCGGGTCAGGGCGAATGCCTTCTCCGCTAATCACATGGCATAAAGCCTTCACTTCTTGGGCAGCAAACTGACACTTCACTAGTTTAATCTTTAGTCCTGCGTTATGCAGTGCTGTTAGCACTTGTCGAATGCGCACTAGATGTTCGTTTGCACTTTCCACGTAGATGATGATGTCGTCTAGGTAGACTAAGCAAATCGTCCACCTTAGACCTGACAACACTAGATCCATCATCCTCTGGAAGGTGCCTGCGGCTGATGCCAATCCAAACGGCATTACCAGAAACTGGTAAAGGCCATCTGGTGTTACGAACGCCGTTTTAGCTTTGTGTTCCTCATGCATGGGTACTTGCCAATACCCACTCTCCAGGTCCATTGTAGAGAAGATGCAGGCATTGCCCATCCGGGACAATGTCTCTTCAATTCTTGGTAATGGGTACACATCCTTTACCGAAATAGCATTTAGACGACGGTAGTCAACACAAAATCTCCAGCTGCCGTCCTTTTTCTTTACCAGAACCACTGGCGCTGCCCAAGGGCTGTTGGATGGTTCGATCACTTGTTTCTCCAGCATTTCTTCTACTTGTTTTTGTATGATGGACTTTTCCTTCCATGCACTTTTATAAGGAACTTGATGTATCGGTACTGACATTCCAGTGTGAATCTCGTGTTCGGCTACCTTACACATCCCAAGTCCGCTATTTTTCAGCGCAAAACAGGAACTTAACTCTATTAGGACATCTACTAATTCTTCCGTTTCTTGTTGTGGGAAGTTCTCTGCTATTTGTGCTCGAAAAGCTTGACGTGGAATCAGCTCCATTTCTCTTTGCGTAACGTTTTCTTCCTTCAGTACAAGGATTACTTCATCTTTTTCGTGGTGCTCTTCGGTCTTTTCTGTCTGCTCCCGTTCGTCCACAGCTACGATCGGTGAGTTTATAGGCTCTATTTGTCCAAGTACTGTCCCTTCTTGAATATAAGTCTGATGGTTGTTTAAGTTTACCATCAGCACCTGTCCCAACGGTTGTAAGGTTGACACCAAAACTTTTCCTGACGTTACACCCTTCACTCTAGCTAGATGTTCTGATGGTTCTATCATTCCGGTGCTTTCTTGCAAACTAGCCGGTTCAATTTCCACTGACACAATTGTTCTTGGAGGTAACATTTTTCCAGTTTTTGTAATCAGCTTTTGTGTGGACGTCACTTCTTCTTCTTCGATGATGTTGATGGGCATTCTTCCCAACATCAAGTCTGGTCCATTACCATCGTAATTTATCTCCAATCTGTTGAATTGTTTCAGGAAGTCATTTCCTAGCAGTAATTCAATGTTTTTCATGGCAAGGACAATTACTTTTCCTTTGGCCTTCATGCCCCGATGTTCCACTTCTATCTCGATGGCTCTCATTGGAAGCACCTTTTGTCCACTGGCTGTCACAACAGAGGGTACTTTGCAGGAAACCCATTTTGCTTGTAACTTCTCTCGCAGGCTTGGTGATACTACAGATACTACAGCTCCTGTATCGATGACAGCTTTAAGCTCCATCCCTTGACAAACAATTTCTTCAGTAATCAGCTTGGCCGGTTGGATAATGAGTACGGTAGATTCTTTATCTTCCTCTTCATCTGTCGACACTATTCCGACCGATGCTGGTTCGTCTTGTTGTTCATTTCGTTGAACTTTTCTTTCATCTCTTTTGGCTGGTCTTCTCTCGTCTCCTTTAGGAAAATCTGGCTTTTTATTCTCTTGCTTTAGATCGGTTCGACAAACGCGTGCGATGTGTCCTGCCTTTCCACAACGATGGCAAATCGGTTTTCCATCTGTCGTGCGCAATGGCTTAGGCCTATCCTTTCCAGCCCAAGGCTTGCTAGGCTTAGAAGTTCGTCTCATCTCTTCTATTTCTGCCTTCAATTCTTATACCAGATCTCGAAGATCATCTTTTCTTTCTTCTTTGGGTGGTGGTCTTCTCCCATCAGGGCCAACCATGCTCACTACCCAATCTGGTCGAGCAGCAACTTCCAAAGCTTCAGTATGAAGCTTTAGCGCTGCCAAAAATTCTTGAGTCGTCGCCGGGTTGACGACCCACATTTTTTCCAACAAAGTAGGTTTCAATCCTTTGAATAGGTAATCTACTTTCGCTTCTTTTGTCATTCTTGGATCTACTTTGCGGCACAAATCGATGATGTCATAGAAATAGTCTTCCCCTGGTTCATCGATTCCTTGCTTACGCTGTCGAAGTTTTGCTTCTTGATAACGGGTGTAGTGCTGCGGTTGAAATTCACTAAGAAATTTCGTTCGCAAGCCTACCACAGCGGGAGCAGCTTAAACTCCTGCCGCTGCGGCAACTGCTGGCGTATCCTCCCATTGGGTAAAGTTCCCAGCCGAGAGGAACCATTTTCTAGCAGTTCCTTCTAGGAACATTCCGAAGTTTTCTCGCTTCTCTTCGTCCCCCCACCGGTTGTGCGCTGCAACACTTTCGTAACGCTCCAACCAATCTGTAGCGTCTTCAATTTTCTTCCCGCAGAAGATATTTGATGCTGTTTACATATAGAAGTAAAAACTCATGGTATAACAGTGTATTCACATTGAATACAAGTATATTTGATGCTGTTTACATATAGAAGTAAAAACTGTTAAAACATACGTGTCCAACGCCATCTGTGTGCATAATGTGCAACCATGTACAGCCATTGTACGTGGCTCTCTTGCTTTTCTAGTACTGCTACTGTTCTCTCTCTCTCTCTGCATCTCTCTATCAAACTAGTGATCTCCAACTATTCATCCAGATACTTAATAAAAAGATCATAAGTGTGTTTCTCAATTGGGTTATAGTTAAATTTCAACAAAAACTCATAATATAACAGTGTATTTACATTGAATGCAAGTATATTTGATGCTGTTTACATATAGAAGTAGAAACTCATGGTATAACAGTGTATTCACATTGAATACAAGTATATTTGATGCTGTTTACATATAGAAGTAAAAACTCATGGTATAACAGTTGATTTACATTGAATACAAGTATATTCCATGCAGTTTACATATAGAGGTAAAAACTCATGGTATAACAGTGTATTCACATTGAATACAAGTATATTTGATGCAGTTTACATATAGAAGTAAAAACTCATGGTATAACAGTGTATTCATATTGAATACAAGTATATTTGATGCTGATTACATATAGAAGTAAAAACTCATAGTATAACAGTGTATTCACATTAAATACAAGTATATTTGATGCAGTATACATATAGAAGTAAAAACTCATGGTATAACAGTGTATTCACATTGAATACAAGTATATTCCATGCAGTTTACATATAGAAGTAAAAACTCATGGTATAACAGTGTATTCACATTGAATACAAGTATATTTGATGCTGTTTACATATAGAACTAAAAACTCATGGTATAACAGTGTATTCACATTAATTACAAGTATATTCCATGCAGTTTACATATAGAAGTAAAAACTCATGGTATAACAGTGTATTCACATTGAATACAAGTATATCTGATGCAATTTACATATAGAAGTAAAAACTCGTGGAATAACAGTGCATTTACATTGAATACAAGTATATTTGATGCTGTTTACATATAGAAGTAAAAACTCATGGTATAACAGTGTATTCACATTGAATACAAGTATATTCCATGCAGTTTACATATAGAAGTAAAAACTCATGGTATAACAGTCTATTTACATTGAATGCAAGTATATTTGATGCTGTTTACATATAGAAGTAGAAAATCATGGTATAATAGTGTATTCACATTGAATACAAGTATATTTGATGCTCTTTACATATAGAACTAAAAACTCATGGTATAACAGTGTATTCACATTAATTACAAGTATATTCCATGCAGTTTACATATAGAAGTAAAAACTCATGGTATAACAGTGTATTCACATTGAATAAAAGTATATTCCATGCAGTTTACATATAGAAGTAAAAACTCATGGTATAACAGTGTATTCACATTGAATACAATTATATTTGATGCTGTTTACATATAGAAGTAAAAACTCATAATACAGTCATGCTTGGAAGTTTCTTTAGCAGGCTAATCGGTCTATATCCTTCTATTTCTTTTTGATGGAGGGGATACTTTGGTGCCTACCGTACCCCTTTATGCTATTCCTATTTCTCTTTCTTTGCAACCGGCGAAAAAAGTGCAAAATTAAAAGTAGGAAAATTGACTGAAACGTAGAGGAAGAGAAGAATGGAAAGAAAACGAGGGTATGGTAGGCACCATAGTATCCCTTCCATCCAAACAAAATGAAAGGATATAGACCCATTTGCCTGCTAAAGAAACTTGCAAGCATGACTGTATAACAGTGCATTTACATTGAATACAAGTATATTCCATGCAGTTTACATATAGAAGTAAAAACTCATGGTATAACAGTGTATTCACATTGAATACAAGTATATTCCATGCAGTTTACATATAGAAGTAAAAACTCATGGTATAACAGTGTATTTACATTGAATACAAGTATATTCCATGCAGTTTACATATAGAAGTAAAAACTCATGGTATAACAATGTATTCACATTGAATACAAGTATATTCCATGCAGTTTACATATAGAAGTAAAAACTCATGGTATAACAGTCTATTTACATTGAATGCAAGTATATTTGATGCTGTTTACATATAGAAGTAGAAAATCATGGTATAACAGTGTATTCACATTGAATACAAGTATATTTGATGCTCTTTACATATAGAACTTAAAACTCATGGTATAACAGTGTATTCACATTAATTACAAGTATATTCCATGCAGTTTACATATAGAAGTAAAAACTCATGGTATAACAGTGTATTCACATTGAATAAAAGTATATTCCATGCAGTTTACATATAGAAGTAAAAACTCATGGTATAACAGTGTATTCACATTGAATACAATTATATTTGATGCTGTTTACATATAGAAGTAAAAACTCATAATACAGTCATGCTTGGAAGTTTCTTTAGCAGGCTAATCGGTCTATATCCTTCTATTTCTTTTTGATGGAGGAGATAATTTGGTGCCTACCGTACCCCTTTATGCTATTCCTATTTCTCTTTTTTTGCAACCGGCGAAAAAAGTGCAAAATTAAAAGTAGGAAAATTGACTGAAACGTAGAGGAAGAGAAGAATGGAAAGAAAACGAGGGTATGGTAGGCACCATAGTATCCCTTCCATCCAAACAAAATGAAAGGATATAGACCCATTTGCCTGCTAAAGAAACTTGCAAGCATGACTGTATAACAGTGCATTTACATTGAATACAAGTATATTCCATGCAGTTTACATATAGAAGTAAAAACTCATGGTATAACAGTGTATTCACATTGAATACAAGTATATTCCATGCAGTTTACATATAGAAGTAAAAACTCATGGTATAACAGTGTATTTACATTGAATACAAGTATATTCCATGCAGTTTACATATAGAAGTAAAAACTCATGGTATAACAGTGTATTCACATTGAATACAAGTATATTCCATGAAGTTTACATATAGTAGTAAAAACTCATGGTATAACAGTGTATTCACATTGAATACAAGTATATTTGATGCTGTTTACTGATAGATGTAAAAACTCATGGTATAACAGTGCATTCACATTGAATACAAGTATATTCCATGCAGTTTACATATAGAAGTAAAAACTCATAGTATAACAGTGTATTCACATTGAATACAAGTATATTTGATGCTGTTTACATATAGAACTAAAAACTCATGGTATAACAGTGTATTCACATTGAATACAAGCATATTTGATGCTGTTTACATATAGAAGTAAAAACTCATGGTATAACAGTGTATTCACATTGAATACAAGTATATTCCATGCAGTTTACATATAGAAGTAAAAACTCGTGGTATAACAGTGTATTCACATTGAATACAAGTAAATTTCATGCAGTTTACATATAGAAGTAAAAACTCATGGTATAACAGTGTATTCACATTGAATACAAGTATATTCCATGCAGTTTACATATAGAAGTAAAAACTCATGGAATAACAGTGTATTTACATTGAATACAAGTATATTCCATGCAGTTTACATATAGAAGTAAAAACTCATGGTATAACAGTGTATTCACATTGAATACAAGTACAGTCATGCTTGCAAGTTTCTTTAGCAGGCAAATGGGTCTATATCCTTTCATTTTGTTTGGACGGAAGGTATACTATGGTGCCTACCATACCCTCGTTTTCTTTCCATTCTTCTCTTCCTCTACGTTTCAGTCAATTTTCCTACTTTTAATTTTGCACTTTTTTCGCGGGTTGCAAAGAAAGAGAAATAGGAATAGCATAAAGGGGTACGGTAGGCACCAAAGTATCCCCTCCATCAAAAAGATATAGAAGGATATAGACCGATTAGCCTGCTAAAGAAACTTCCAAGCATGACTGTATATTCCATGCAGTTTACATATAGAAGTAAAAACTCATGGTATAACAGTGTATTCACATTGAATACAAGTATATTTGATGCTGTTTACATATAGAAGTAAAAACTCATAGTATAACAGTGTATTCACATTGAATACAAGTATATTTGATGCTGTTTACAAATAGAAGTAAAAACTCATGGTATAACAGTGTATTCACATTGAATACAAATATATTTGATGCAGTTTACATATAAAAGTAAAAACTCATGGAATAACAGTGTATTCACATTGAATACAAATATATTTGATGCAGTTTACATATAGAAGTAAAAACTCATGGAATAACTGTGTATTTACATTGAATACAAGTATATTCGATGCAGTTTACATATAGAAGTAAAACTCATGGTATAACAGTGTATTCATATTGAATACAAGTATATTCCATGCAGTTTACATATAGAAGTAAAAACTCATGGTATAACAGTGTATTCACATTGAATACAAGTATATTTGATGCTGTTTACATATAGAAGTAAAAACTCATAATATAACAGTGTATTTACATTGAATACAAGTATATTTGATGCTGTTTACATATAGAAGTAAAAACTCATGGTATAACAGTGTATTCACATTGAATACAAGTATATTTGATGCAGTATACATATAGAAGTAAAAATTCATAATATATAACAGTGTATTCACATTGAATACAAGTATATTCCATGCAGTTTACATATAGAAGTAAAAACTCATGGTTTAACAGTGTATTCACATTGAATACAAGTATATTCCGTGCAGTTTACATGTAGAAGTAAAAACTCATGGAATAACAGTGTATTTACATTGAATACAAGTATATTCCATGCAGTTTACATATAGAAGTTAAAACTCATGGTATAACAGTGTATTCACATTGAATACAAGTATATTTGATGCTGTTTACATATAGTAGTAAAAACTAATGGTATAACAGTGTATTCACATTGAATACAAGAATATTCCATGCAGTTTACATATAGAAGTTAAAACTCATGGAATAACACTGTATTTACATTGAATACAAGTATATTCCATGCAGTTTACATATATAAGTAAAAACATATGGTATAACAGTGTATTCACATTGAATACAAGTATATTCCATGCAGTTAACATATAGAAGTAAAAACTCATAATATAACAGTGTATTCACATTGAATACAATTATATTCCATGCAGTTTACATATAGAAGTTTAAACTCATGGTATAACAGTGTATTCACATTGAATACAAGTATATTTGATGCTGTTTACATATAGAAGTAAAAACTCATGGTATGACAGTGTATTCAAATTGAATACAAGTATATTTGATGCTGTTTACATATAGAAGTAAAAACTCATGGTATAACAGTGTAATCACATTGAATACAAGTAAATTCCATGCAGTTTACATATAGAAGTAAAAACTCTTGGTATAACAGTGTATTCACATTGAATACAAGTATATACAATGCAGTTTACATATAGAAGTAAAACTCATGGTATAACAGTGTATTCACATTGAATACAAGTATATTTGATGCTGTTTACATATAGAACTAAAAACTCATGGTATAAAAGTGTATTAACATTGAATACAAGTATATTCCATGCAGTTTACATATAGAAGTAAAAACTCATGGTATAACAGTGTATTCACATTGAATAAAAGTATATTCCATGCAGTTTACATATAGAAGTAAAAACTCATGGAATAACAGTGTATTTACATTGAATACAAGTATATTCCATGCAGTTTACATATAGAAGTAAAAACTCATGGTATAACAGTGTATTCACATTGAATACAAGTATATTCCATGCAGTTTACATATAGAAGTAAAAACTCGTGGTATAACAGTGTATTCACATTGAATACAAGTATATTCCATGCAGTTTACATATAGAAGTAAAAACTCATGGTATAACAGTGTATTTACATTGAATACAAGTATATTCCATGCAGTTTACATATAGAAGTAAAAACTCATGGTATAACAGTGTATTCACATTGAATACAAGTATATTTGATGCTGTTTACATATAGAAGTAAAAACTCATGGTATAACAGTGTATTCACATTGAATACAAGTATATTCCATGCAGTTTACATATAGAAGTAAAAACTCATGGTATAACAGTGTATTCACATTGAATACAAGTATATTCCATGCAGTTTACATATAGAAGTAAAAACTCATGGTATAACAGTGTATTCACATTGAATACAAGTATATTTGATGCTGTTTACATATAGAAGTAAAAACTCATGGTATAACAGTGTATTCACATTGAATACAAGTATATTTGATGCTGTTTACATATAGAAGTAAAAACTCATGGTATAACAGTGTATTCACATTGAATACAAGTATATTTGATGCTGTTTACATATAGAAGTAAAAACTCATGGTATAACAGTGTATTCACATTGAATACAAGTATATTTGATGCAGTTTACATATAGAAGTAAAAACTCATGGTATAACAGTGTATTCACATTGAATACAAGTATATTTGATGCAGTTTACATATAGAAGTAAAAACTCATGGTATAACAGTGTATTCACATTGAATACAAGTATATTCGATGCAGTTTTCATATAGAAGTAAAAACTCATGGTATAACAGTGTATTCACATTGAATACAAGTATATTCCATGCAGTTTACATATAGAAGTAAAAACTCATGGTATAACAGTGTATTCACATTGAATACAAGTATATTTGATGCTGTTTACATATAGAAGTAAAAACTCATGGTATAACAGTGTATTCACATTGAATACAAGTATATTTGATGCTGTTTACATATAGAAGTAAAAACTCATGGTATAACAGTGTATTCACATTGAATACAAGTATATTTGATGCAGTTTACATATAGAAGTAAAAACTCATGGTATATAACAGTGTATTCACATTGAATACAAGTATATTCCATGCAGTTTACATATAGAAGTAAAAACTCATGGTATAACAGTGTATTCACATTGAATACAAGTATATTCCGTGCAGTTTACATATAGAAGTAAAAACTCATGGTATAACAGTGTATTCACATTGAATACAAGTATATTCCATGCAGTTTACATAAAGAAGTAAAAACTCATGGTATAACAGTGTATTCACATTGAATACAAGTATATTTGATGCTGTTTACATATAGTAGTAAAAACTCATGGTATAACAGTGTATTCACATTGAATACAAGTATATTCCATGCAGTTTACATATAGAAGTAAAAACTCATGGTATAACAGTGTATTCACATTGAATACAAGTATATTCCATGCAGTTTACATATAGAAGTAAAAACTCATGGTATAACAGTGTATTCACATTGAATACAAGTATATTCCATGCAGTTTACATATAGAAGTAAAAACTCATGGTATAACAGTGTATTCACATTGAATACAAGTATATTTGATGCAGTTTACATATAGAAGTAAAAACTCATGGTATAACAGTGTATTCACATTGAATACAAGTATATTTCATGCTGTTTACATATAGAAGTAAAAACTCATGGTATAACAGTGTATTCACATTGAATACAAGTATATTCCATGCAGTTTACATATAGAAGTAAAAACTCATGGTATAACAGTGTATTCACATTGAATACAAGTATATTCCATGCAGTTTACATATAGAAGTAAAAACTCATGGTATAACAGTGTATTCACATTGAATACAAGTATATTCCATGCAGTTTACATATAGAAGTAAAAACTCATGGTATAACAGTGTATTCACATTGAATACAAGTATATTCCATGCAGTTTACATATAGAAGTAAAAACTCATGGTATAACAGTGTATTCACATTGAATACAAGTATATTTGATGCTGTTTACATATAGAAGTAAAAACTCATGGTATAACAGTGTATTCACATTGAATACAAGTATATTTGATGCTGTTTACATATAGAAGTAAAAACTCATGGTATAACAGTGTATTCACATTGAATACAAGTATATTCCATGCAGTTTACATATAGAAGTAAAAACTCATGGTATAACAGTGTATTCACATTGAATACAAGTATATTCCATGCAGTTTACATATAGAAGTAAAAACTCATGGTATAACAGTGTATTCACATTGAATACAAGTATATTTGATGCTGTTTACATATAGAACTAAAAACTCATGGTATAACAGTGTATTCACATTGAATACAAGTATATTTGATGCTGTTTACATATAGAAGTAAAAAACTCATGGTATAACAGTGTATTCACATTGAATACAAGTATATTCCATGCAGTTTACATATAGAAGTAAAAACTCATGGTATAACAGTGTATTCACATTGAATACAAGTATATTCCATGCAGTTTACATATAGAAGTAAAAACTCATGGTATAACAGTGTATTCACATTGAATACAAGTATATTCCATGCAGTTTACATATAGAAGTAAAAACTCATGGTATAACAGTGTATTCACATTGAATACAAGTATATTTCATGCAGTTTACATATAGAAGTAAAAACTCATGGTATAACAGTGTATTCACATTGAATACAAGTATATTCCATGCAGTTTACATATAGAAGTAAAAACTCATGGTATAACAGTGTATTCACATTGAATACAAGTATATTTGATGCTGTTTACATATAGAACTAAAAACTCATGGTATAACAGTGTATTCACATTGAATACAAGTATATTCCATGCTGTTTACATATAGAATTAAAAACTCATGGTATAACAGTGTATTCACATTGAATACAAGTATATTTGATGCTGTTTACATATAGAAGTAAAAACTCATGGTATAACAGTGTATTCACATTGAATACAAGTATATTCCATGCAGTTTACATATAGAAGTAAAAACTCATGGTATAACAGTGTATTCACATTGAATACAAGTATATTTGATGCTGTTTACATATAGAAGTAAAAACTCATGGTATAACAGTGTATTCACATTGAATACAAGTATATTCCATGCAGTTTACATATAGAAGTAAAAACTCATGGTATAACAGTGTATTCACATTGAATACAAGTATATTTGATGCTGTTTACATATAGAACTAAAAACTCATGGTATAACAGTGTATTCACATTGAATACAAGTATATTCGATGCTGTTTACATATAGAATTAAAAACTCATGGTATAACAGTGTATTCACATTGAATACAAGTATATTCCATGCAGTTTACATATAGAAGTAAAAACTCATGGTATAACAGTGTATTCACATTGAATACAAGTATATTCCATGCAGTTTACATATAGAAGTAAAAACTCATGGTATAACAGTGTATTCACATTGAATACAAGTATATTCCATGCAGTTTACATATAGAAGTAAAAACTCATGGTATAACAGTGTATTCACATTGAATACAAGTATATTCCATGCAGTTTACATATGGAAGTAAAAACTCATGGTATAACAGTGTATTCACATTGAATACAAGTATATTCCATGCAGTTTACATATAGAAGTAAAAACTCATGGTATAACAGTGTATTCACATTGAATACAAGTATATTCCATGCAGTTTACATATAGAAGTAAAAACTCATGGTATAACAGTGTATTCACATTGAATACAAGTATATTCGATGCTGTTTACATATAGAAGTAAAAACTCATGGTATAACAGTGTATTCACATTGAATACAAGTATATTCCATGCAGTTTACATATAGAAGTAAAAACTCATGGTATAACAGTGTATTCACATTGAATACAAGTATATTTGATGCTGTTTACATATAGAAGTAAAAACTCATGGGTATAACAGTGTATTCACATTGAATACAAGTATATTCCATGCAGTTTACATATAGAAGTAAAAACTCATGGTATAACAGTGTATTCACATTGAATACAAGTATTTTATGCAGTTTACATATAGAAGTAAAAACTCATGGTATAACAGTGTATTCACATTGAATACAAGTATATTGCGTTTACATAAAAGTAAAAACTCATGGTATAACAGTGTATTCACATTGAATACAAGTATATTCCATGCAATCTGTTTACATATAGAAGTAAAAACTCATGGTATAAAACAGTGTATTCACATTGAATACAAGTATATTCGATGCATGCAGTTTACATATAGAAGTAAAAACTCATGGTATAACAGTGTATACACATAATCAAGTAAAATGTATTCACATTGAATACAAATAAGTAGAAAAAGTGTATTCACATTGAATACAAGTATATTTGCATGTTTACATATAGAAGTAAAAACTCATGAGTATAAGCAAGTGTATTTAAATAAAACGGTATAACAGTATATTTCATGCAGTTTACATATAGAAGTAAAAACTCATGGTATAACAGTGTATTCACATTGAATACAAGTATTTTTTATGCTGTTTACATATAGAAGTAAAAACTCATGGTATAAACAGTGTATTCACATTGAATACAAGTATATTCCATGCAGTTTACATATAGAAGTAAAAACTCATGGTATAACAGTGTATACACATTCAAAAGTAATCATTGAATACAAGTATATTTGAAAAACTCATGCAGTATACATTACATATAGTTCACATAAAGTAAAAACATATTTCATGGTATATTCATATAACAGTAAAAACTCATGGTATTCACAGTGTATATCAATACATTGAATACAAGTATATTTTGAATACAACTAATGCGTTTACATATGAGTATAACAGTGTATTCATAGAATACAAGTATATTCTCATGCAGTTTACATATAGAAGTAAAAACTCATGGTATAACAGTGTATTCACATTGAATACAAGTATATTCCATGCTGTTTACATATAGAATAAAAAACTCATGGTATAACAGTGTATTCACATTGAATACAAGTATATTCCATGCAGTTTACATATAGAAGTAAAAACTCATGGTATAACAGTGTATTCACATTGAATACAAGTTACATATAAATATATCAAATACATGATATCCAGATTATATAAATAAAAACTCATGGTATAACAGTGTATTCACATTGAATACAAGTATATTCCATGCAGTTTACATATAGAATAAAAACTCATGGTATAACAGTGTATTTCACTTTAAATACAAGTATATTCCATGCATATGTAGTATGAATACAAGTAAATCTCATGGTATAACAGTGTATTCACATTGAATACAAGTATATTTCATGCAGTTTACATATAGAAGTAAAAACTCATGGTATAACAGTGTATTCACATTGAATACAATACAATCATGTATTCACATTGAATACAAGTAAAAACTCTATGGTATAACAGTGTATTCACTTGAATACAAGTATATTTCATGCAGTTTACATATAGAAGTAAAAACTCATGGTATAACAGTGTATTCACATTGAATACAAGTATATTTGATGCTGTTTACATATAGAAGTAAAAACTCATGGTATAACAGTGTATTCACATTGAATACAAGTATATTTACATAGAATAAAAACTGAAACAGTGTATTCACATTGAATACAAGTATATTTGATGCTGTTTACATATAGAAGTAAAAACTCATGGTATAACAGTGTATTCACATTGAATACAAGTATATTCCATGCACTGTTTACATATGAAGTAAAAACTCATGGTATAACAGTGTATTCACATTGAATACGAAAGTATATTCACATGCAGTTTACATATAGAATAAAAAAAACTCATGGTATAACAGTGTATTCACATTGAATACAAGTATATTTCATAGCTGTTTACATATAGAAGTAAAAACTCATGGGTATAACAGTGTATTCACATTGAATACAAGTATATTCCATGATGCTGTTTACATATAGAAGTAAAAACTCATGGTATAACAGTGTATTCACATTGAATACAAGTATATTCCATGCAGTTTACATATAGAAGTAAAAACTCATGGTATAACAGTGTATTCACATTGAATACAAGTATATTTCATGCTGTTTACATATAGAAGTAAAAACTCATGGTATAACAGTGTATTCACATTGAATACAAGTATATTTGATGCCATGCAGTTTACATATAGAAGTAAAAACTCATGGTATAACAGTGTATTCACATTGAATACAAGTATATTCCATGCAGTTTACATATAGAAGTAAAAACTCATGGTATAACAGTGTATTCACATTGAATACAAGTATATTTGATGCTGTTTACATATAGAACTAAAAACTCATGGTATAACAGTGTATTCACATTTGAATACAAGTATATTACACGGATTACATATAGAATAAAAACTCATGGAATAACAGTGTAAACACATTGAATCCAAGTATATGCCATGCAGTTTACATATAGAAGTAAAAACTCATGGTATAACAGTGTATTCACATTGAATACAAGTATATTTGATGCTGTTTACATATAGAAGTAAAAACTCATGGTATAACAGTGTATTCACATTGAATACAAGTATATTCCATGCTTAAGTTTACATATAAGAAACAACTCATGGTATAACAGTGTATTCACATTGAATACAAGTATATTTGATGCTGTTTACATATAGAAGTAAAAACTCATGGTATAACAGTGTATTCACATTGAATACAAGTATATTCCATGCAGTTTACATATAGAAGTAAAAACTCATGGTATAACAGTGTATTCACATTGAATACAAGTAATTTTGATGCTGTTTACATATAGAACTAAAAACTCATGGTATAACAGTGTATTCACATTGAATACAAGTATATTCCATGCAGTTTACATATAGAAGTAAAAACTCATGGTATAACAGTGTATTCACATTGAATACAAGTATATTCCATGCAGTTTACATATAGAAGTAAAAACTCATGGTATAACAGTGTATTCACATTGAATACAAGTATATTCCATGCAGTTTACATAAATAAAAAACTCATGGTATAACAGTGTATTCACATTGAATACAAGTATATTCATTTGATGCTGTTTACATATAGAACTAAAAACTCATGGTATAACAGTGTATTCACATTGAATACAAGTATATTCCGATGCAGTTTACATATAGAAGTAAAAACTCATGGTATAACAGTGTATTCACATTGAATACAAGTATATTCCATGCAGTTTACATTTTAAAGTAAAAACTCATGGTATAACAGTGTATTCACATTGAATACAAGTATATTTGATGCTGTTTACATATAGAAGTAAAAACTCTGTTATGGTATAACAGTGTATTCACATTGGAATACAAGTATATTCCATGCAGTTTACATATAGAATAAAAACTCATGGTATAACAGTGTATTCACATTGAATACAAGTATATTCCATGCAGTTTACATATAGAAGTAAAAACTCTCATGGTATAACAGTGTATTCACATTGAATACAAGTATATTTGCCATGCTGTTTACATATAGAAGTAAAAACTCATGGTATAACAGTGTATTCACATTGAATACAAGTATATTCCTGATAGCTGTTTACATATAGAAGTAAAAACTCATGGTATAACAGTGTATTCACATTGAATACAAGTATATTCCATGCTGTTTACATATATAAGTAAAAACTCATGGTATAACAGTAAGTATTCACATTGAATAAACAAAGTATATTTGATACATGTTTACATATAGAAGCTAAAAACATGAGGAAAAACAGTGTATTCACATTAACATGAATACAAGTATATTCCATGAGTTGCAGTTTATATAGAAGTAAAAACTCATGATAACAGTAACAGTGTATTCACATTGAATACAAGTATATTTCCATGCAGTTTACATATAGAAGTAAAAACTCTCATGGTATAACAGTGTATTCACATTGAATACAAGTATATTCCATGCAGTTTACATATAGAATAAAAAACTCATGGTATAACAGTGTATTCACATTGAATACAAGTATATTTCATGCTGTTTACATATAGAAGTAAAAACTCATGGTATAACAGTGTATTCACATTGAATACAAGTATATTTCATGCTGTTTACATATAGAAGTAAAAACTCATGGTATAACAGTGTATTCACATTGAATACAAGTATATTCCTGATACTGTTTACATATAGAAGTAAAAACTCATGGTATAAACAGTGTATTCACATTGAATACAAGTATATTCCATGCAGTTTACATATAGAACTAAAAAACTCATGGTATATACCAGTGTATTCACATTGAATACAAGTATATTTCATGCTGTTTACATATAGAACTAAAAACTCATGGTATAACAGTGTATTCACATTGAATACAAGTATATTTCATGCTGTTTACATATAGAAGTAAAAACTCATGGTATAACAGTGTATTCACATTGAATACAAGTATATTCCATGCTGTTTACCATATAGAAGTAAAAACTCATGGTATAACAGTGTATTCCACATTGAATACAAGTATATTCCGATGCAGTTTACATATAGAAGTAAAAACTCATGGGTATAACAGTGTATTCACATTGAATACAAGTATATTCCTGATGCAGTTTACATATAGAAGTAAAAACTCATGGTATAACAGTGTATTCACATTGAATACAAGTATATTCCATGCAGTTTACATATAGAAGTAAAAACTCATGGTATAACAGTGTATTCACATTGAATACAAGGTATATTCCATGCAGTTTACATATAGAAGTAAAAACTCATGGTATAACAGTGTATTCACATTGAATACAAGTATATTTCATGCTGTTTACATATAGAAGTAAAAACTCATGGTATAACAGTGTATTCACATTGAATACAAGTATATTTCATGCTGTTTACATATAGAACTAAAAACTCATGGTATAACAGTGTATTCACATTGAATACAAGTATATTTGTCTGCATTGCAGTTTACATATAGAAGTAAAAACTCATGGTATAAACAGTGTATTCACATTGAATACAAGTATATTCCATGCACTGTTTACATATAGAAGTAAAAACTCATGGTATAACAGTGTATTCACATTGAATACAAGTATATTCCATGCAGTTTACATATAGAAGTAAAAACTCATGGTATAACAGTGTATTCACATTGAATACAAGTATATTCCATGCAGTTTACATATAGAAGTAAAAACTCATGGTATAACAGTGTATTCACATTGAATACAAGTATATTTGATAGCTGTTTACATATAGAAGTAAAAACTCATGGTATAACAGTGTATTCACATTGAATACAAGTATATTTCCATGCAGTTTACATATAGAGATAAAAACTCATGGTATAACAGTGTATTCACATTGAATACAAGTATATTCCATGCACTGTTTACATATGAAGAACTAAAAACTCATGGTATAACAGTGTATTCACATTGAATACAAGTATATTCCATGCACTGTTTACATATAGAACTAAAAACTCATGGTATAACAGTGTATTCACATTGAATACAAGTATATTCCATGCAGTTTACATATAGAAGTAAAAACTCATGGTATAACAGTGTATTCACATTGAATACAAGTATATTTGATGCTCAGTTTACATATAGAAGTAAAAACTCTCATGGTATAACAGTGTATTCACATTGAATTACAAGTATATTCCATGCAGTTTACATATAGAAGTAAAACTCACTCATGGTATAACAGTGTATTCACATTGAATACAAGTATATTCCATGCACGTTTACATATAGAAGTAAAAACTCATGGTATAACAGTTGTATTCACATTGAATACAAGTATATTTCCATGCTGTTTACATATAGAACTAAAAACTCATGGTATAACAGTGTATTCACATTGAATACAAGTATATTTGATCCATGCAGTTTACATATAGAAGTAAAAACTCATGGTATAACAGTGTATTCACATTGAATACAAGTATATTCCTGATGCTGTTTACATATAGAAGACTAAAAACTCATGGTATAACAGTGTATTCACATTGAATACAAGTATATTTGATGCTGTTTACATAAAAGAATAAAAACTCATGGTATAACAGTGTATTCACATTGAATACAAGTATATTTCATGCAGTTTACATATAGAAGTAAAAACTCATGGTATAACAGTGTATTCACATTGAATACAAGTATATTCCATGCAGTTTACATATAGAGAACTAAAAACTCATGGTATAACAGTGTATTCACATTGAATACAAGTATATTCCATGCAGTTTACATATAAGAAAAACTAAAAGGTATAACAGTGTATTCACATTGAATACAAGTATATTTGATGCTGTTTACATATAGAACTAAAAACTCATGGTATAACAGTGTATTCACATTGAATACAAGTATATTTCATGCTGTTTACATATAGAAGTAAAAACTCATGGTATAACAGTGTATTCACATTGAATACAAGTATATTCCATGCAGTTTACATATAGAAGTAAAAACTCATGGGTATAACAGTGTATTCACATTTGAATACAAGTATATTCCATGCAGTTTACATATAGAAGTAAAAACTCATGGTATAACAGTGTATTCACATTGAATACAAGTATATTCCTGATAGCTGTTTACATATAGAAGTAAAAACTCATGGTATAAACAGTGTATTCACATTGAATACAAGTATATTTCATGCTCAGTTTACATATATAAGTAAAAACTCATGGTATAAACAGTGTATTCACATTGAATACAAGTATATTTCATGCTGTTTACATATAGAAGTAAAAACTCATGGTATGAACAGTGATATTCACATTGAATACAAGTATATTCCATGATGCAGTTTACATATAGAAGTAAAAACTCATGGTATAACAGTGTATTCACATTGAATACAAGTATATTCCATGATAGTTTACATATAAGTAAAAACTCATGGTATAACAGTGTATTCACATTGAATACAAGTATATTTTGATGCCATGCAGTTTACATATAGAAGTAAAAACTCATGGTATAACAGTGTATTCACATTGAATACAAGTATATTCCATGCAGTTTACATATAGAAGTAAAAACTCATGGTATAACAGTGTATTCACATTGAATACAAGTATATTCCATGATGCTGTTTACATATAGAACTAAAAACTCATGGTATAACAGTGTATTCACATTGAATACAAGTATATTCCATGCTGTTTACATATAGAAAAAAAACTCATGGTATAACAGTGTATTCACATTGAATACAAGTATATTTCATGCTGTTTACATATAGAACTAAAAACTCATGGTATATAACAGTGTATTCACATTGAATACAAGTATATTCCATGCAGTTTACATATAGAAGTAAAAACCTCATGGTATAACAGTGTATTCACATTGAATACAAGTATATTCCATGCAGTTTACATATAGAACTAAAAACTCATGGTATAACAGTGTATTCACATTGAATACAAGTATATTCCATGCAGTTTACATATATAAGTAAAAACTCATGGTATAACAGTGTATTCACATTGAATACAAGTATATTTGATGCTGTTTACATATAGAACTAAAAACTCATGGTATAACAGTGTATTCACATTGAATACAAGTATATTCCATGCAGTTTACATATAGAAGTAAAAACTCATGGTATAACAGTGTATTCACATTGAATACAAGTATATTCCATGCTGTTTACATATAGAAGTAAAAACTCATGGTATAACAGTGTATTCACATTGAATACAAGTATATTTCCATGCAGTTTACATATAGAACTAAAAACTCATGGTATAACAGTGTATTCACATTGAATACAAGTATATTCCATGCAGTTTACATATAGAAGTAAAAACTCATGGTATAACAGTGTATTCACATTGAATACAAGTATATTTCCATGCTGTTTACATATAGAACTAAAAACTCATGGTATAACAGTGTATTCACATTGAATACAAGTATATTTCATGCTGTTTACATATAGAAGTAAAAACTCATGGTATAACAGTGTATTCACATTGAATACAAGTATATTCCATGCAGTTTACATATAGAAAGTAAAAACTCATGGTATAACAGTGTATTCACATTGAATACAAGTATATTCCATGCAGTTTACATATAAAGTAAAAACTCATGGTATAACAGTGTATTCACATTGAATACAAGTATATTTCATGCTGTTTACATATAGAACTAAAAACTCATGGTATAACAGTGTATTCACATTGAATACAAGTATATTCCATGCAGTTTACATATAGAAGTAAAAACTCATGGTATAACAGTGTATTCACATTGAATACAAGTATATTCCATGCAGTTTACATATAGAAGTAAAAACTCATGGTATAACAGTGTATTCACATTGAATACAAGTATAATTCATGCAGTTTACATATAGAACTAAAAACTCATGGTATAACAGTGTATTCACATTGAATACAAGTATATTTTCCATGCAGTTTACATATAGAACTAAAAACTCATGGTATAACAGTGTATTCACATTGAATACAAGTATATTCCATGCAGTTTACATATAGAAGTAAAAACTCATGGTATAACAGTGTATTCACATTGAATACAAGTATATTCCATGCAGTTTACATATAGAAGTAAAAACTCATGGTATAACAGTGTATTCACATTGAATACAAGTATATTTCATGCTGTTTACATATAGAACTAAAAACTCATGGTATAACAGTGTATTCACATTGAATACAAGTATATTCCATGCAGTTTACATATAGAAGTAAAAACTCATGGTATAACAGTGTATTCACATTGAATACAAGTATATTTCATGCTGTTTACATATAGAACTAAAAACTCATGGTATAACAGTGTATTCACATTGAATACAAGTATATTCCATGCAGTTTACATATAGGAACTAAAAACTCATGGTATAACAGTGTATTCACATTGAATACAAGTATATTCCATGCAGTTTACATATAGAAGTAAAAACTCATGGTATAACAGTGTATTCACATTGAATACAAGGTATATTCCATGCAGTTTACATATAGAAGTAAAAACTCATGGTATAACAGTGTATTCACATTGAATACAAGTATATTTCCATGCTGTTTACATATAGAACTAAAAACTCATGGTATAACAGTGTATTCACATTGAATACAAGTATATTTCATGCTGTTTACATATAGAAGTAAAAACTCATGGTATAACAGTGTATTCACATTGAATACAAGTATAATTCCATGCAGTTTACATATAAAGTAAAAACTCATGGTATAACAGTGTATTCACATTGAATACAAGTATATTTGATGCTGTTTACATATAGAACTAAAAACTCATGGTATAACAGTGTATTCACATTGAATACAAGTATATTCCATGCAGTTTACATATAGAAGTAAAAACTCATGGTATAACAGTGTATTCACATTGAATACAAGTATATTCCATGCTGTTTACATATAGAAGTAAAACTCACATGGTATAACAGTGTATTCACATTGAATACAAGTATATTCCATGCAGTTTACATATAAAAGTAAAAACTCATGGTATAACAGTGTATTCACATTGAATACAAGTATATTCCATGCAGTTTACATATAGAACTAAAAACTCATGGGGTATAACAGTGTATTCACATTGAATACAAGTATATTCCATGCAGTTTACATATAGAACTAAAAACTCATGGTATAACAGTGTATTCACATTGAATACAAGTATATTTGATGCTGTTTACATATAGAACTAAAAACTCATGGTATAACAGTGTATTCACATTGAATACAAGTATATTCCATGCAGTTTACATATAAGAAGTAAAAACTCATGGTATAACAGTGTATTCACATTGAATACAAGTATATTCCATGCAGTTTACATATAGAAGTAAAAACTCATGGTATAACAGTGTATTCACATTGAATACAAGTATATTTCATGCAGTTTACATATAGAAGTAAAAACTCATGGTATAACAGTGTATTCACATTGAATACAAGTATATTCCATGCAGTTTACATATAGAACTAAAAACTCATGGTATAACAGTGTATTCACATTGAATACAAGTATATTCCATGCAGTTTACATATAGAACTAAAAACTCATGGTATAACAGTGTATTCACATTGAATACAAGTATATTCCATGCAGTTTACATATAGAAGTAAAAACTCATGGTATAACAGTGTATTCACATTGAATACAAGTATATTTCATGCTGTTTACATATAGAACTAAAAACTCATGGTATAATACAATTGTATTCACATTGAATACAAGTATATTCCGATGCAGTTTACATATAGAAGTAAAAACTCATGGTATAACAGTGTATTCACATTGAATACAAGTATATTTCATGCTGTTTACATATAGAAACTAAAAACTCATGGTTATAACAGTGTATTCACATTGAATACAAGTATATTCCATGCAGTTTACATATAGAAGTAAAAACTCATGGTATAACAGTGTATTCACATTGAATACAAGTATATTTCCATGCTGTTTACATATAGAACTAAAAACTCATGGTATAACAGTGTATTCACATTGAATACAAGTATATTCCATGCAGTTTACATATAGAAGTAAAAACTCATGGTATAACAGTGTATTCACATTGAATACAAGTATATTCCATGCAGTTTACATATAGAAGTAAAAACTCATGGTATAACAGTGTATTCACATTGAATACAAGTATATTTCATGCTGTTTACATATAGAACTAAAAACTCATGGTATAACAGTGTATTCACATTGAATACAAGTATATTTCCATGCAGTTTACATATAGAACTAAAAACTCATGGTATAACAGTGTATTCACATTGAATACAAGTATATTCCATGCAGTTTACATATAGAAGTAAAAACTCATGGTATAACAGTGTATTCACATTGAATACAAGTATATTCCATGCAGTTTACATATAGAAGTAAAAACTCATGGTATAACAGTGTATTCACATTGAATACAAGTATATTCCATGCAGTTTACATATAGAAGTAAAAACTCATGGTATAACAGTGTATTCACATTGAATACAAGTATATTCCATGCTGTTTACATATAGAAGTAAAAACTCATGGGTATAACAGTGTATTCACATTGAATACAAGTATATTCCATGCAGTTTACATATAAGAAGTAAAAACTCATGGTATAACAGTGTATTCACATTGAATACAAGTATATTCCATGCAGTTTACATATAGAAGTAAAAACTCATGGTATAAACAGTGTATTCACATTGAATACAAGTATATTTCATGCTGTTTACATATAGAACTAAAAACTCATGGTATAACAGTGTATTCACATTGAATACAAGTATATTCCATGCAGTTTACATATAGAAGTAAAAACTCATGGTATAACAGTGTATTCACATTGAATACAAGTATATTCCATGCAGTTTACATATAGAACTAAAAACTCATGGTATAACAGTGTATTCACATTGAATACAAGTATATTCCATGCAGTTTACATATAAAGTAAAAACTCATGGTATAACAGTGTATTCACATTGAATACAAGTATATTTCATGCTGTTTACATATAGAACTAAAAACTCATGGTATAACAGTGTATTCACATTGAATACAAGTATATTCCATGCTGTTTACATATAGAAGTAAAAACTCATGGTATAACAGTGTATTCACATTGAATACAAGTATATTCCTGATGCAGTTTACATATAGAACTAAAAACTCATGGTATAACAGTGTATTCACATTGAATACAAGTATATTCCATGCAGTTTACATATAGAAGTAAAAACTCATGGTATAACAGTGTATTCACATTGAATACAAGTATATTTCATGCTGTTTACATATAAAAGAACTAAAAACTCATGGTATAACAGTGTATTCACATTGAATACAAGTATATTCCATGCAGTTTACATATAGAAGTAAAAACTCATGGTATAACAGTGTATTCACATTGAATACAAGTATATTCCATGCAGTTTACATATAGAAGTAAAAACTCATGGTATAACAGTGTATTCACATTGAATACAAGTATATTTCCATGCTGTTTACATATAGAACTAAAAACTCATGGTATAACAGTGTATTCACATTGAATACAAGTATATTCCATGCAGTTTACATATAGAAGTAAAAACTCATGGTATAACAGTGTATTCACATTGAATACAAGTATAGTATGATTCCATGCAGTTTACATATAGAAGTAAAAACTCATGGTATAACAGTGTATTCACATTGAATACAAGTATATTCCATGCAGTTTACATATAGAAGTAAAAACTCATGGTATAACAGTGTATTCACATTGAATACAAGTATATTTCATGCTGTTTACATATAGAAGTAAAAACTCATGGTATAACAGTGTATTCACATTGAATACAAGTATATTCCATGCAGTTTACATATAGAAGTAAAAACTCATGGTATAACAGTGTATTCACATTGAATACAAGTATATTCCATGCAGTGTTTACATATAGAAGTAAAAACTCATGGTATAACAGTGTATTCACATTGAATACAAGTATATTCCATGCAGTTTACATATAGAAGTAAAAACTCATGGTATAACAGTGTATTCACATTGAATACAAGTATATTCCATGCAGTTTACATATAGAAGTAAAAACTCATGGTATAACAGTGTATTCACATTGAATACAAGTATATTCCATGCAGTTTACATATAGAAGTAAAACTCACTCATGGTTATAACAGTGTATTCACATTGAATACAAGTATATTCCATGCAGTTTACATATAGAACTAAAAACTCATGGTATAACAGTGTATTCACATTGAATACAAGTATATTTCATGACTGTTTACATATAGAACTAAAAACTCATGGTATAACAGTGTATTCACATTGAATACAAGTATATTCCATGCAGTTTACATATAGAAGTAAAAACTCATGGTATAACAGTGTATTCACATTGAACATACAAGTATATTCCATGCAGTTTACATATAGAAGTAAAAACTCATGGTATAACAGTGTATTCACATTGAATACAAGTATATTCCATGCAGTTTACATATAGAAGTAAAAACTCATGGGTATAACAGTGTATTCACATTGAATACAAGTATATTTCATGCTGTTTACATATAGAACTAAAAACTCATGGTATAACAGTGTATTCACATTGAATACAAGTATATTCCATGCAGTTTACATATAGAAGTAAAAACTCATGGTATAACAGTGTATTCACATTGGAATACAAGTATATTCCATGCAGTTTACATATAGAACTAAAAACTCATGGTATAACAGTGTATTCACATTGAATACAAGTATATTCCATGCAGTTTACATATAAAGTAAAAACTCATGGTATAACAGTGTATTCACATTGAATACAAGTATATTTCATGCTGTTTACATATAGAACTAAAAACTCATGGGTATAACAGTGTATTCACATTGAATACAAGTATATTTCATGCTGTTTACATATAAAGTAAAAACTCATGGTATAACAGTGTATTCACATTGAATACAAGTATATTCGATCATGCAGTTTACATATATAAGAACTAAAAACTCATGGTATAACAGTGTATTCACATTGAATACAAGTATATTCCATGCAGTTTACATATAGAACTAAAAACTCATGGTATAACAGTGTATTCACATTGAATACAAGTATATTCCATGCAGTTTACATATATAAGTAAAAACTCATGGTATAACAGTGTATTCACATTGAATACAAGTATATTCCATGCTGTTTACATATAGAAGTAAAAACTCATGGTATAACAGTGTATTCACATTGAATACAAGTATATTCCAATGCAGTTTACATATAGAAGTAAAAACTCATGGTATAACAGTGTATTCACATTGAATACAAGTATATTTCCATGCTGTTTACATATTAGAACTAAAAACTCATGGTATAACAGTGTATTCACATTGAATACAAGTATATATTCATGCTGTTTACATATAGAACTAAAAACTCATGGTATAACAGTGTATTCACATTGAATACAAGTATATATTCCATGCAGTTTACATATAGAAGTAAAAACTCATGGTATAACAGTGTATTCACATTGAATACAAGTATATTCCATGCTGTTTACATATAGAACTAAAAACTCATGGTATAACAGTGTATTCACATTGAATACAAGTATATTCCATGCAGTTTACATATAGAAGTAAAAACTCATGGTATAACAGTGTATTCACATTGAATACAAGTATATTCCATGCAGTTTACATATATAACTAAAAACTCATGGTATAACAGTGTATTCACATTGAATACAAGTATATTCCATGCAGTTTACATATAGAAGTAAAAACTCATGGTATAACAGTGTATTCACATTGAATACAAGTATATTTCATGCTCAGTTTACATATAGAACTAAAAACTCATGGTATAACAGTGTATTCACATTGAATACAAGTATATTCCATGCAGTTTACATATAGAACTAAAAACTCATGGTATAACAGTGTATTCACATTGAATACAAGTATATTTCCATGCTGTTTACATATAGAACTAAAAACTCATGGTATAACAGTGTATTCACATTGAATACAAGTATATTCCATGCAGTTTACATATATAAGAATAAAAACTCATGGTATAACAGTGTATTCACATTGAATACAAGTATATTTCATGCTGTTTACATATAAGAACTAAAAACTCATGGTATAACAGTGTATTCACATTGAATACAAGTATATTCCATGCAGTTTACATATAGAAGTAAAAACTCATGGTATAACAGTGTATTCACATTGAATACAAGTATATTTCATGCAGTTTACATATAGAACTAAAAACTCATGGTATAACAGTGTATTCACATTGAATACAAGTATATTCCATGCAGTTTACATATAGAACTAAAAACTCATGGGTATAACAGTGTATTCACATTGAATACAAGTATATTCCATGCATGTTTACATATAGAACTAAAAACTCATGGTATAACAGTGTATTCACATTGAATACAAGTATATTCCATGCAGTTTACATATAGAAGTAAAAACTCATGGTATAACAGTGTATTCACATTGAATACAAGTATATTCCATGCAGTTTTACATATATAAGTAAAAACTCATGGTATAACAGTGTATTCACATTGAATACAAGTATATTTGATGCTGTTTACATATAGAACTAAAAACTCATGGTATAACAGTGTATTCACATTGAATACAAGTATATATTCCATGCTGTTTACATATAGAAGTAAAAACTCATGGTATAACAGTGTATTCACATTGAATACAAGTATATTCCATGCAGTTTACATATAGAAGTAAAAACTCATGGGTATAACAGTGTATTCACATTGAATACAAGTATATTTGACATGCAGTTTACATATAGAACTAAAAACTCATGGTATAACAGTGTATTCACATTGAATACAAGTATATTCCATGCAGTTTACATATAGAACTAAAAACTCATGGTATATAACAGTGTATTCACATTGAATACAAGTATATTCTGCATGCAGTTTACATATAGAACTAAAAACTCATGGTATAACAGTGTATTCACATTGAATACAAGTATATTCCATGCAGTTTACATATAAGATAAAAACTCATGGTATAACAGTGTATTCACATTGAATACAAGTATATTTCATGCTGTTTACATATATAGAACTAAAAACTCATGGTATAACAGTGTATTCACATTGAATACAAGTATATTTCATGCCAGTTTACATATAGAACTAAAAACTCATGGTATAACAGTGTATTCACATTGAATACAAGTATATTTCATGCTGTTTACATATAGAACTAAAAACTCATGGTATAACAGTGTATTCACATTGAATACAAGTATATTCCATGCAGTTTACATATAGAACTAAAAACTCATGGTATAACAGTGTATTCACATTGAATACAAGTATATTCCATGCAGTTTACATATAGAACTAAAAACTCATGGTATAACAGTGTATTCACATTGAATACAAGTATATTTCATGCTGTTTACATATAGAACTAAAAACTCATGGTATAACAGTGTATTCACATTGAATACAAGTATATTTCATGCAGTTTACATATAGAACTAAAAACTCATGGTATAACAGTGTATTCACATTGAATACAAGTATATTCCATGATGCAGTTTACATATAGAAAAAAAAACTCATGGTATAACAGTGTATTCACATTGAATACAAGTATATTCCATGCAGTTTACATATAGAAGTAAAAACTCATGGTATAACAGTGTATTCACATTGAATACAAGTATATTCCATGCAGTTTACATATAGAACTAAAAACTCATGGTATAACAGTGTATTCACATTGAATACAAGTATATTTCATGCTGTTTACATATAGAAATAAAAACTCATGGTATAACAGTGTATTCACATTGAATACAAGTATATTCCATGCTGTTTACATATAGAACTAAAAACTCATGGTATAACAGTGTATTCACATTGAATACAAGTATATTTCATGCAGTTTACATATAGAAACTAAAAACTCATGGTATATAACAGTGTAATTCACATTGAATACAAGTATATTCCATGCAGTTTACATATAGAAGTAAAAACTCATGGTATAACAGTGTATTCACATTGAATACAAGTATATTCCATGCAGTTTACATATAGAACTAAAAACTCATGGTATAACAGTGTATTCACATTGAATACAAGTATATTCCTGATGCAGTTTACATATAGAAGTAAAAACTCATGGTATAACAGTGTATTCACATTGAATACAAGTATATTTCATGCTGTTTACATATAGAACTAAAAACTCATGGTATAACAGTGTATTCACATTGAATACAAGTATATTCCATGCAGTTTACATATAGAGATAAAAACTCATGGTATAACAGTGTATTCACATTGAATACAAGTTATATTCCATGCTGTTTACATATAGAAGTAAAAACTCATGGTATAACAGTGTATTCACATTGAATACAAGTATATTCCATGCAGTTTACATATAGAAACTAAAAACTCATGGTATAACAGTGTATTCACATTGAATACAAGTATATTCCATGCAGTTTACATATAGAAGTAAAAACTCATGGTATAACAGTGTATTCACATTGAATACAAGTATATTTCATGCTGTTTACATATAGAACTAAAAACTCATGGTATAACAGTGTATTCACATTGAATACAAGTATATTTCATGCAGTTTACATATAGAACTAAAAACTCATGGTATAACAGTGTATTCACATTGAATACAAGTATATTCCATGCAGTTTACATATAGAAGTAAAAACTCATGGTATAACAGTGTTATTCACATTGAATACAAGTATATTTGATGCTGTTTACATATAGAACTAAAAACTCATGGTATAACAGTGTATTCACATTGAATACAAGTATATTCCATGCAGTTTACATATAGAAGTAAAAACTCATGGTATAACAGTGTATTCACATTGAATACAAGTATATTCCATGCAGTTTACATATAGAACTAAAAACTCATGGTATAAACAGTGTATTCACATTGAATACAAGTATATTCCATGCAGTTTACATATAGAAGTAAAAACTCATGGTATAACAGTGTATTCACATTGAATACAAGTATATTTCATGCTGTTTACATATAGAACTAAAAACTCATGGTATAACAGTGTATTCACATTGAATACAAGTATATTCCATGCAGTTTACATATAAAAGTAAAAACTCATGGTATAACAGTGTATTCACATTGGAATACAAGTATATTTGATGCTGTTTACATATAGAACTAAAAACTCATGGTATAACAGTGTATTCACATTGAATACAAGTATATTCCATGCAGTTTACATATAGAAGACTAAAAACTCATGGTATAACAGTGTATTCACATTGAATACAAGTATATTCCATGCAGTTTACATATAGAAACTAAAAACTCATGGTATAACAGTGTATTCACATTGAATACAAGTATATTTCATGCAGTTTACATATAGAAACTAAAAACTCATGGTATAACAGTGTATTCACATTGAATACAAGTTATATTTCATGCTGTTTACATATAAAAAACTAAAAACTCATGGTATAACAGTGTATTCACATTGAATACAAGTATATTTCATGCAGTGTTTACATATAGAACTAAAAACTCATGGTATAACAGTGTATTCACATTGAATACAAGTATATTCCATGCAGTTTACATATAGAAGTAAAAACTCAAGTGGTATAACAGTGTATTCACATTGAATACAAGTATATTCCATGCAGTTTACATATAGAACTAAAAACTCATGGTATAACAGTGTATTCACATTGAATACAAGTATATTCCATGCAGTTTACATATAGAACTAAAAACTCATGGTATAACAGTGTATTCACATTGAATACAAGTATATTCCATGCAGTTTACATATAATAAGTAAAAACTCATGGTTATAACAGTGTATTCACATTGAATACAAGTATATTCCATGCAGTTTACATATAGAACTAAAAACTCATGGTATAACAGTGTATTCACATTGAATACAAGTATATTCCATGCAGTTTACATATAGAAGTAAAAACTCATGGTATAACAGTGTATTCACATTGAATACAAGTATATTCTGATGCTGTTTACATATAGAACTAAAAACTCATGGTATAACAGTGTATTCACATTGAATACAAGTATATTTCATGCAGTTTACATATAAGATAAAAACTCATGGTATAACAGTGTATTCACATTGAATACATAGGATATATTCCATGCCAGTTTACATATAGAAGTAAAAACTCATGGTATAACAGTGTATTCACATTGAATACAAGTATATATTTCCATGCAGTTTACATATAGAACTAAAAACTCATGGTATAACAGTGTATTCACATTGAATACAAGTATATTCCATGCAGTTTACATATAGAACTAAAAACTCATGGTATAACAGTGTATTCACATTGAATACAAGTATATTCCATGCAGTTTACATATAGAAGTAAAAACTCATGGGTATAACAGTGTATTCACATTGAATACAAGTATATTCCATGCAGTTTACATATAGAACTAAAAACTCATGGTATAACAGTGTATTCACATTGAATACAAGTATATTCAACATGCAGTTTACATATAGAAGTAAAAACTCATGGGTATAACAGTTGTATTCACATTGAATACAAGTATATTTCATGCTGTTTACATATAGAAGTAAAAACTCATGGTATAACAGTGTATTCACATTGAATACAAGTATATTTCATGCAGTTTACATATAGAAGTAAAAACTCATGGTATAACAGTGTATTCACATTGAATACAAGTATATTTCCATGCTGTTTTTACATATAGAAGTAAAAACTGCATGGTATAACAGTGTATTCACATTGAATACAAGTATATTCCATATGCAGTTTACATATAGAAGTAAAAACTCATGGTATAACAGTGTATTCACATTGAATACAAGTATATTTCATGCTGTTTACATATAGAACTAAAAACTCATGGTATAACAGTGTATTCACATTGAATACAAGTATATTTCACATGCAGTTTACATATAGAAGTAAAAACTCATGGTATAACAGTGTATTCACATTGAATACAAGTATATTTCCATGCAGTTTACATATAGAAGTAAAAACTCATGGTATAACAGTGTATTCACATTGAATACAAGTATATTTCCATGCTGTTTACATATAAAACTAAAAACTCATGGTATAACAGTGTATTCACATTGAATACAAGTATATTCCATGCAGTTTACATATAGAAAAAAAAAACTCATGGTATAAACAGTGTATTCACATTGAATACAAGTATATTCCATGCAGTTTACATATAGAAACTAAAAACTCATGGTATAACAGTGTATTCACATTGAATACAAGTATATTCCATGCAGTTTACATATATAAGAATAAAAACTCATGGTATAACAGTGTATTCACATTGAATACAAGTATATTTCATGCTGTTTACATATAGAACTAAAAACTCATGGTATAACAGTGTATTCACATTGAATACAAGTATATTCCATGCAGTTTACATATAGAAGTAAAAACTCATGGTATAACAGTGTATTCACATTGAATACAAGTATATTCTCATGCAGTTTTACATATAGAAGTAAAAACTCATGGTATAACAGTGTATTCACATTGAATACAAGTATATTTCATGCTGTTTACATATAGAACTAAAAACTCATGGGTATAACAGTGTATTTCACATTGAATACAAGTATATTCCATGCAGTTTACATATAAAGTAAAAACTCATGGTATAACAGTGTATTCACATTTGAATACAAGTATATTCCATGCAGTTTACATATAGAAGATAAAAACTCATGGAATCATGGTATAACAGTGTATTCACATTGAATACAAGTATATTCCATGCAGTTTACATATAGAAGTAAAAACTCATGGTATAACAGTGGTATATCACATTGAATACAAGTATATATTCCATGCAGTTTACATATAGAACTAAAAACTCATGGTATAACAGTGTATTCACATTGAATACAAGTATATTTCATACTGTTTACATATAGAACTAAAAACTCATGGTATAACAGTGTATTCACATTGAATACAAGTATATTCCATGCTAGTTTACATATAAGAACTAAAAACTCATGGTATAACAGTGTATTCACATTGAATACAAGTATATTCCATGCAGTTTACATATAAATAAAAACTCATGGTATAACAATTATAAATTTTCAGTGTTTTTTTACAATAAACTCATGGTATAACAGTGTATTCACGATTGAATACAAGTATATTTCATGCTGTTTACATATAGAACTAAAAACTCATGGTATAACAGTGTATTCACATTGAATACAAGTATATTCCTATGCAGTTTACATATAAAAGTAAAAACTCATGGTATAACAGTGTATTCACATTGAATACAAGTATATTTCCATGCTGTTTACATATAGAACTAAAAACTCATGGTATAACAGTGTATTCACATTGAATACTAAGTATATTTCCATGCAGTTTACATATAGAACTAAAAACTCATGGTATAACAGTGTATTCACATTGAATACAAGTATATTTCGATGCAGTTTACATATAGAACTAAAAACTCATGGTATAACAGTGTATTCACATTGAATACAAGTATATTCCATGCAGTTTACATATAGAAGTAAAAACTCATGGTATAACAGTGTATTCACATTGAATACAAGTATATTCCATGCTGTTTACATATAGAACTAAAAACTCATGGTATAACAGTGTATTCACATTGAATACAAGTATATTCCATGCAGTTTACATATATAAGATAAAAACTCATTGGTATAACAGTGTATTCACATTGAATACAAGTATATTCCATGCAGTTTACATATAGAACTAAAAACTCATGGTTATAACAGTGTATTCACATTGAATACAAGTATATTCCATGCAGTTTACATATAGAAGTAAAAACTCATGGTATAACAGTGTATTCACATTGAATACAAGTATATTCCATGCAGTTTACATATAGAAGTAAAAACTCATGGTATAACAGTGTATTCACATTGAATACAAGTATATTTCATGCTAGTTTACATATAGAACTAAAAACTCATGGTATAACAGTGTATTCACATTGAATACAAGTATATTTCATGCCAGTTTACATATAAAATAAGTAAAAACTCATGGGTATAACAGTGTATTCACATTGAATACAAGTATATTCCATGCAGTTTACATATATAAGTAAAAACTCATGGTATAACAGTGTATTCACATTGAAATACAAGTATAATTCCATGCAGTTTACATATAGAAGTAAAAACTCATGGTATAACAGTGTATTCACATTGAATACAAGTATATTCATCATGCTGTTTACATATAGAACTAAAAACTCATGGTATAACAGTGTATTCACATTGAATACAAGTATATTCCATGCAGTTTACATATAGAACTAAAAACTCATGGTATAACAGTGTATTCACATTGAATACAAGTATATTCCATGCAGTTTACATATATAAGAACTAAAAACTCATGGTATAACAGTTGTATTCACATTGAATACAAGTATATTCCATGCAGTTTACATATAGAACTAAAAACCTCATGGTATAACAGTGTATTTCACATTGAATACAAGTATATTTGATGCTGTTTACATTAAGAATAAAAACTCATGGTATAACAGTGTATTCACTACATTAAATACAAGTATATTCCATGCAGTTTACATATAGAAGTAAAAACTCATGGTATAACAGTGTATTCACATTGAATACAAGTATATTTCATGCTGTTTACATATAGAACTAAAAACTCATGGTATAACAGTGTATTCACATTGAATACAAGTATATTCCATGCAGTTTTACATATAGAAGTAAAAACTCATGGTATAACAGTGTATTCACATTGAATACAAGTATATTTCGATGCTGTTTACATATAGAACTAAAAACTCATGGTATAACAGTGTATTCACATTGAATACAAGTATATTCCATGCAGTTTACATATAGAAGTAAAAACTCATGGTATAACAGTGTATTCACATTGAATACAAGTATATTCCATGCAGTTTACATATAGAACTAAAAACTCATGGTATAACAGTGTATTCACATTGAATACAAGTATATTTTTCCATGCTGTTTACATATAGAACTAAAAACTCATGGTATAACAGTGTATTCACATTGAATACAAGTATATTCCATGCAGTTTACATATAGAAGTAAAAACTCATGGTATAACAGTGTATTCACATTGAATACAAGTATATTCCATGCTGTTTACATATAGAAGTAAAAACTCATGGTATAACAGTGTATTCACATTGAATACAAGTATATTTCCATGCAGTTTACATATAAGAACTAAAAACTCATGGTATAACAGTGTATTCACATTGAATACAAGTATATTCCATGCAGTTTACATATAGAACTAAAAACTCATGGTATAACAGTGTATTCACATTGAATACAAGTATATTCCATGCAGTTTACATATAGAAGTAAAAACTCATGGGTATAACAGTGTATTCACATTGAATACAAGTATATTTCATGCTGTTTACATATAGAACTAAAAACTCATGGTATAACAGTGTATATTCACATTGAATACAAGTATATTTCCATGCAGTTTACATATAGAAGTAAAAACTCATGGTATAACAGTGTATTCACATTGAATACAAGTATATTCCATGCAGTTTACATATAGAACTAAAAACTCATGGTATAACAGTGTATTCACATTGAATACAAGTATATTCCATGCTGTTTACATATAGAAATAAAAACTCATGGTATAACAGTGTATTCACATTGAATACAAGTATATTCCATGCAGTTTACATATAGAACTAAAAACTCATGGTATAACAGTGTATTCACATTGAATACAAGTATATTTCATGCTGTTTACATATAGAAGTAAAAACTCATGGGTATAACAGTGTATTCACATTGAATACAAGTATATTCCATGCAGTTTACATATAGAAGTAAAAACTCATGGTATAACAGTGTATTCACATTGAATACAAGTATATTCCATGCAGTTTACATATATAAGAATAAAAACTCATGGTATAACAGTGTATTCACATTGAATAGCGAATATATATTGCATGCTGTTTACATATAGAACTAAAAACTCATGGTATAACAGTGTATTCACATTGAATACAAGTATATTCCATGCAGTTTACATATAGAACTAAAAACTCATGGTATAACAGTGTATTCACATTGAATACAAGTATATTCCATGCAGTTTACATATAGAAGTAAAAACTCATGGTATAACAGTGTATTCACATTGAATACAAGTATATTTCCATGCATGTTTACATATAGAACTAAAAACTCATGGTATAACAGTGTATTCACATTGAATACAAGTATATTCCATGCAGTTTACATATAGAAGTAAAAACTCATGGTATAACAGTGTATTCACATTGAATACAAGTATATTCCATGCAGTTTACATATAGAACTAAAAACTCATGGTATAACAGTGTATTCACATTGAATACAAGTATATTCCATGCAGTTTACATATAGAAGTAAAAACTCATGGTATAACAGTGTATTCACATTGAATACAAGTATATTTCATGCTGTTTACATATAGAACTAAAAACTCATGGTATAACAGTGTATTCACATTGAATACAAGTATATTCCATGCATGTTTACATATAGAACTAAAAACTCATGGTATAACAGTGTATTCACATTGAATACAAGTATATTCCATGCAGTTTACATATAGAACTAAAAACTCATGGTATAACAGTGTATTCACATTGAATACAAGTATATTCCATGCAGTTTACATATAGAAGTAAAAACTCATGGTATAACAGTGTATTCACATTGAATACAAGTATATTCCATGCAGTTTACATATAGAAGTAAAAACTCATGGTATAACAGTGTATTCACATTGAATACAAGTATATTTCATGCTGTTTACATATAGAACTAAAAACTCATGGTATAACAGTGTATTCACATTGAATACAAGTATATTTCCATGCTGTTTACATATAGAGTAACTAAAAACTCATGGTATAACAGTGTATTCACATTGAATACAAGTATATTCCATGCAGTTTACATATATAGAACTAAAAACTCATGGTATAACAGTGTATTCACATTGAATACAAGTATATTCCATGCAGTTTACATATAAGAAGTAAAAACTCATGGTATAACAGTGTATTCACATTGAATACAAGTATATTTCCATGCTGTTTACATATAGAACTAAAAACTCATGGTATAACAGTTGTATTCACATTGAATACAAGTATATTTCATGCAGTTTACATATAGAAGTAAAAACTCATGGTATAACAGTGTATTCACATTGAATACAAGTATATTCCATGCAGTTTACATATAGAACTAAAAACTCATGGGTATAACAGTGTATTCACATTGAATACAAGTATATTCCATGCTGTTTACATATAGAACTAAAAACTCATGGTATAACAGTGTATTCACATTGAATACAAGTATATTCCATGCAGTTTACATATAGAAGTAAAAACTCATGGTATAACAGTGTATTCACATTGAATACAAGTATATTTGATGCTGTTTACATATAGAACTAAAAACTCATGGTATAACAGTGTATTCACATTGAATACAAGTATATTCCATGCAGTTTACATATAGAAGTAAAAACTCATGGTATAACAGTGTATTCACATTGAATACAAGTTATATTTGATGCTGTTTACATATAGAACTAAAAACTCATGGTATAACAGTGTATTCACATTGAATACAAGTATATTCCATGCACAGTTTACATATAGAAGTAAAAACTCATGGTATAACAGTGTATTCACATTGAATACAAGTATATTTGATGCTGTTTACATATAGAACTAAAAACTCATGGTATAACAGTGTATTCACATTGAATACAAGTATATTCCATGCAGTTTACATATAGAATTAAAAACTCATGGTATAACAGTGTATTCAACATTGAATACAAGTATATTCCATGCAGTTTACATATAGAACTAAAAACTCATGGTATAACAGTGTATTCACATTGAATACAAGTATATTTCATGCTGTTTACATATAGAACTAAAAACTCATGGTATAACAGTGTATTCACATTGAATACAAGTATATTCCATGCAGTTTACATATAGAAGTAAAAACTCATGGTATAACAGTGTATTCACATTGAATACAAGTATATTTGATGCTGTTTACATATAGAACTAAAAACTCATGGTATAACAGTGTATTCACATTGAATACAAAAGTATATTCCATGCAGTTTACATATATGAAGTAAAAACTCATGGTATAACAGTGTATTCACATTGAATACAAGTATATTCCATGCAGTTTACATATAGAACTAAAAACTCATGGTATAACAGTGTATTCACATTGAATACAAGTATATTCCATGCAGTTTACTATATAGAACTAAAAACTCATGGTATAACAGTGTATTCACATTGAATACAAGTATATTCCATGATGCTGTTTACATATAGAACTAAAAACTCATGGTATAACAGTGTATTCACATTGAATACAAGTATAATTCCATGCAGTTTACATATAAAAGTAAAAACTCATGGTATAACAGTGTATTCACATTGAATACAAGTATATTCCATGCAGTTTACATATAGAAGTAAAAACTCATGGTATAACAGTGTATTCACATTGAATACAAGTATATTTCATGCTGTTTACATATAGAACTAAAAACTCATGGTATAACAGTGTATTCACATTGAATACAAGTATATTCCATGCAGTTTACATATAGAAGTAAAAACTCATGGTATAACAGTGTATTCACATTGAATACAAGTATATTTCATGCTGTTTACATATAGAACTAAAAACTCATGGTATAACAGTGTATTCACATTGAATACAAGTATATTCCATGCAGTTTACATATAGAATGCAAAAAACTCATGGTATAACAGTGTATTCACATTGAATACAAGTATATTCCATGCAGTTTACATACATATAAGTAAAAACTCATGGTATAACAGTGTATTCACATTGAATACAAGTATATTCCATGCAGTTTACATATAGAAGTAAAAACTCATGGTATAACAGTGTATTCACATTGAATACAAGTATATTTCATGCTGTTTACATATAGAACTAAAAACTCATGGTATAACAGTGTATTCACATTGAATACAAGAAGTATATTCAATGCAGTTTACATATAGAAGTAAAAACTCATGGTATAACAGTGTATTCACATTGAATACAAGTATATTTCATGCTGTTTACATATAGAACTAAAAACTCATGGTATAACAGTGTATTCACATTGAATACAAGTATATTCCATGCAGTTTACATATAGAAGTAAAAACTCATGGTATAACAGTGTATTCACATTGAATACAAGTATATTTGATGCTGTTTACATATAGAACTAAAAACTCATGGTATAACAGTGTATTCACATTGAATACAAGTATATTCCATGCAGTTTACATATAGAAGTAAAAACTCATGGGTATAACAGTGTATTCACATTGAATACAAGTATATTCCATGCAGTTTACATATAGAAGTAAAAACTCATGGTATAACAGTGTATTCACATTGAATACAAGTATATTTCATGCTGTTTACATATGGAACTAAAAACTCATGGTATAACAGTGTATTCACATTGAATACAAGTATATTCCATGCAGTTTACATATAGAAGTAAAAACTCATGGTATAACAGTGTATTCACATTGAATACAAGTATATTCCATGCAGTTTACATATAGAATAAAAAACTCATGGTATAACAGTGTATTCACATTGAATACAAGTATATTCCTTATGCAGTTTACATATAGAAGATAAAAACTCATGGTATAACAGTGTATTCACATTGAATACAAGTATATTTCATGCTGTTTACATATAGAACTAAAAACTCATGGTATAACAGTGTATTCACATTGAATACAAGTATATTTCATGCAGTTTACATATAGAACTAAAAACTCATGGTATAACAGTGTATTCACATTGAATACAAGTATATTCCATGCAGTTTACATATAGAAGAATAAAAACTCATGGTATAACAGTGTATTCACATTGAATACAAGTATATTCCATGCAGTTTACATATAGAACTAAAAACTCATGGTATAACAGTGTATTCACATTGAATACAAGTATATTCCATGCAGTTTACATATAGAACTAAAAACTCATGGTATAACAGTGTATTTCACATTGAATACAAGTATATTTCATGCTGTTTACATATAGAACTAAAAACTCATGGTATAACAGTGTATTCACATTGAATACAAGTATAATTCCATGCTGTTTACATATAGAACTAAAAACTCATGGGTATAACAGTGTATTCACATTGAATACAAGTTATATTCCATGCAGTTTACATATAGAAGTAAAAACTCATGGTATAACAGTGTATTCACATTGAATACAAGTATATTTCATGCTGTTTACATATAGAACTAAAAACTCATGGTATAACAGTGTATTCACATTGAATACAAGTATATTCCATGCAGTTTACATATAGAAGTAAAAACTCATGGTATAACAGTGTATTCACATTGAATACAAGTATATTTCATGCTGTTTACATATAGAACTAAAAACTCATGGTATAACAGTGTATTCACATTGAATACAAGTATATTCCATGCTCAGTTTACATATAGAACTAAAAACTCATGGGTATAACAGTGTATTCACATTGAATACAAGTATATTCCATGCAGTTTACATATAGAAGTAAAAACTCATGGTATAACAGTGTATTCACATTGAATACAAGTATATTTCATGCTGTTTACATATAGAACTAAAAACTCATGGTATAACAGTGTATTCACATTGAATACAAGTATATTCCATGCAGTTTACATATAGAACTAAAAACTCATGGTATAACAGTGTATTCACATTGAATACAAGTATATTCCATGCAGTTTACATATAGAAGTAAAAACTCATGGTATAACAGTGTATTCACATTGAATACAAGTATATTTCATGCTGTTTACATATAGAACTAAAAACTCATTGGTATAACAGTGTATTCACATTGAATACAAGTATATTCCATGCAGTTTACATATAAGAACTAAAAACTCATGGTATAACAGTGTATTCACATTGAATACAAGTATATTTCATGCTGTTTACATATAGAACTAAAAACTCATGGTATAACAGTGTATTCACATTGAATACAAGTATATTCCATGCAGTTTTACATATAGAAGTAAAAACTCATGGTATAACAGTGTATTCACATTGAATACAAGTATATTTCATGCTGTTTACATATAGAACTAAAAACTCATGGTATAACAGTGTATTCACATTGAATACAAGTATATTCCATGCAGTTTACATATAGAAGTAAAAACTCATGGTATAACAGTGTATTCACATTGAATACAAGTATATTCCATGCAGTTTACATATAGAAGTAAAAACTCATGGTATAACAGTGTATTCACATTGAATACAAGTATATTTCATGCTGTTTACATATAGAACTAAAAACTCATGGTATAACAGTTGTATTTACATTGAATACAAGTATATTTCATGCAGTTTACATATAGAACTAAAAACTCATGGTATAACAGTGTATTCACATTGAATACAAGTATATTCCATGCAGTTTACATATAGAAGTAAAAACTCATGGTATAACAGTGTATTCACATTGAATACAAGTATATTCCATGCAGTTTACATATAAAACTAAAAACTCATGGTATAACAGTGTATTCACATTGAATACAAGTATATTCCATGCAGTTTACATATAGAAGTAAAAACTCATGGGTATAACAGTGTATTCACATTGAATACAAAGTAAAATTCATGCTGTTTACATATAGAACTAAAAACTCATGGTATAACAGTGTATTCACATTGAATACAAGTATATTCCATGCAGTTTACATATATAAGTAAAAACTCATGGTATAACAGTGTATTCACATTGAATACAAGTTATATTTGATGCTGTTTACATATAGAACTAAAAACTCATGGTATAACAGTGTATTCACATTGAATACAAGTATATTCCATGCAGTTTACATATAGAATAAAAACTCATGGTATAACAGTGTATTCACATTGAATACAAGTATATTTGATGCTGTTTACATATAGAACTAAAAACTCATGGTATAACAGTGTATTCACATTGAATACAAGTATATTTCATGCAGTTTACATATAGAAGTAAAAACTCATGGTATAACAGTTGTATTCACATTGAATACAAGTATATTCCATGCAGTTTACATATAAGAACTAAAAACTCATGGTATAACAGTGTATTCACATTGAATACAAGTATATTCCATGCAGTTTACATATAGAAGTAAAAACTCATGGTATAACAGTGTATTCACATTGAATACAAGTATATTTTAATAGTTTACATATAGAACTAAAAACTCATGGTATAACAGTGTATTCACATTGAATACAAGTATATTCCATGCAGTTTACATATAGAAGTAAAAACTCATGGTATAACAGTGTATTCACATTGAATACAAGTATATTTGATGCTGTTTACATATAGAACTAAAAACTCATGGTATAACAGTGTATTCACATTGAATACAAGTATATTCCATGCAGTTTACATATATAAGTAAAAACTCATGGTATAACAGTGTATTCACATTGAATACAAGTATATTTCATGCTGTTTACATATAGAACTAAAAACTCATGGGTATAACAGTGTATTCACATTGAATACAAGTACAAGTATATTCCATGCAGTTTACATATAGAACTAAAAACTCATGGTATAACAGTGTATTCACATTGAATACAAGGTATATTCCATGCAGTTTACATATAGAAGTAAAAACTCATGGTATAACAGTGTATTCACATTGAATACAAGTATATTTGATGCTGTTTACATATAGAACTAAAAACTCATGGTATAACAGTGTATTCACATTGAATACAAGTATATTCCATGCAGTTTACAAACA